>NC_142011.1:66035042-66229209 GCF_049901735.1 Notechis scutatus | reverse complement strand
TGATCTTCATTGGGTGCTGATCTGCTTCCTGATCTAATTTAAAGTGTTGGTTATGACCTTTAAAGCCCTAGATGGCATGAGGCCAGGTTATCTGCGAAACCTTCTTCTCCCCATTACATCAGACTGCCAAGAGTTGTTCTGAGGGTGAGATGGATGGCCTCTAAATTTGATAAATAAAATAAATTCATTGCTCTGTTTTTTAAATTGATCTTACATTCTTGTACTTCAATCTATATTTTACAAATCTGCAGTCTGTTCCACAATTTATACTTGAATGGATTTTGGCTCACTGGACTGCATTTCTTATCTTCTATTTTATATTATGTGGTCAATTTATTTCTGATATTGTACATTCAGTTATTTCCATATATAGGGTTTCAGTTTATGCTCCTGAAACTTAGGTTGGAAATGCCCCTTTTGCAAAACTACTGTATAGCCTATCTTCTTCGTTTCATTTCCTACAACATATCTCTTTCCCACTCCATCTATAATTTCAAGTGTCTCTACTTACCAATGATTAAATTCTATCACTCATTAGCAGTACTATATGTTTCTAACAGTGTAATAGCACCCTTGAAATTTAGTATGTAATCATCTGATTTGAATAACCCATTCTATTTAACATAAATTCACTCAATTGCTTTTAATTTAATAGGTTTCATTTCCAACTTCCAATTTTTCTTGGTTCATGGTTCTTACATTTCTGGTTCAAACTGCACGTACCCTTATAAAATTAGATTTTTTTTTCAATGTTGGCACTCTCTGTAGTCAAATTTATTTGAAGCCTTGGTCCACCCAAAGAATGTCAGAATTCTTCCCCAGTAACTTAGAGGAGTAATGTCTAACCTCAAGTGTCTCATCCTCTAAATGTCAACTTCTCTAAATGTTTCAGCCCAACATAATTCTCTTGATAACAATGTTGAAGTGGTTTGCCATTGCCTTACAAATTTTAGTATGCAAGTACAGTCTCCATGGGTCAATTTCCTACATACTTGCAGAGCCCCTGCTGGCTTCAGCCCTGTTGTGAATTATCATTGATGTAAAAAGTCTAACATTAACTTCACTTCTCTCCTTTTGACCTTACCAGCAAAGATAGTCCTACCAGGAACTATCATTCTTACTTGCATCACTCTGGTTGCCTAAAACTACCTTTCCTTTCTGCAATATCAAGTTGATAATTCCCAGGAAGATTATTTTTTATTTTAAAAAAGTGTCAGAATTTGTCCATGTAGTCAGTTTTAAATAAAGAGTTTTCTCTTTGTCTCATGTTTTTATGATTGGGGACATAAGAATAGATATTAGCCAGTTTAACAAACTGAGACACTTTGCATTATTAGTATAAAATGTAGGCTTCTAGGAATAAGCATGTGTGTAATCATGAGCTTTTTACTGCATTATGTCAAGCTAAAGCTAGCTGTAGTTATAGAAAATGCAATTATAGAACTGACTAAATTTTCAGTGCTGTGGATATATTTTGGGCATTTTATTTTCCATTTCTGTTATTATTTTTATTCTTTTTCACATTGTATTTTTATTTTATAATTATCTAATGCGTTGATAAAATATCAGTAAATTTACAACATTTATTTGACCTAGAAATTTATAAAACTACCCCATTTGGTCACTTATAGCTGCTTTTTCTTTCCTTCAGTTAAGTACCCAATTAAGCGTATGTGAATGAATGTCTTTAGAGTTGAGATAAAAATCTGAATAGAAAAAAATATTTTCATTTTATAAGCAACTCAAAGATAGAGAGCAGAATTACTAAATATAGTCAAAAGTGAGACAGAAATATCTCTTCTAAAGAACAAGGCAAAGGCAAAAGGCAAAGTAGAAATGTACCATAGTACAATCCAGTCTTCCATGACAAAGTAGCTGTCAATGCTATGAGTGTTATAAACTATTGACAATCCAATAAGGAATTTCCATTCTGCTTTCAAACAATCTGAAAAGAACTTACTTATTATTTATAAACTGATAATACACATTGTGTATCATAACTTTGTTCTTGAACAGTATAAGTCAAAGCTGGTGCTTGCATTGGGCTGCTGTAATCTCTTCCAATAGATATTGTAACTCTAAAGCATCTGCAATGTGTAGAATTAGAATCTGAGAAATTCTGATGAAATAAGAATAGAAATAAGGAAAGTATTTAAAACACAAATGTTTAAAAATCAGATATTCCGCATCCTTTAAATGACTAGGGGAAAATTTCCATATATTCTTAGAGTAGTTTTGTGGCTTTTACTTGACCTTTCTGCTATTCTCAATAGATAATAAAGTTCTCCAGTTCTCATTAAGAACAAGCTAATGTCTTGATTATTTTCCTCTTTAATGTTGTGTACAATTTTTTCTCTCATAATTTAAAAGGTGTGTTCATAAGACGCAATTCACCTAGGCACTGAATTCTGTTTCAGATACACACATACAGTCTACCATATTATTATAGTAATGTATAGTGTCTGCATTATAGTATAGGTATAAAGTAATATAAAAATCCGTTCATACAATAAAATGATATGTACTCATAACACTAAATAAAATGTCTCCACACCAGATAGTTAAACATTATTTTGGATTATATATTCAAATAAATAACGTACCTGCTAGTAATAAAAAAAAAAGATTACATGGAAGTTGATTAAATATAAACCTAATCTAGTCATTAAGGTCAGAAAAAAGTGAGATGAGAAAAAGGTAGTGCTGCCAGTACAAAAAAAGTCTAACAAGACATTAAAGAAACTAAACAGTAGCACCAATAAATGAAACTTAATTTCTAGAGAATGTATTAGGCTGCAAATGAATACATTGCAACAGAAAAGAGTGACTGGAACCAAGTGGAGTAAGGATTCATTGGAAGGACAAGAAATCAAGAAAATGCACAAGTTTAAAAACATTTCTTTTATTGATTCCACCAAAGTTCTTTAATTATTCATTCTCAAATGGTGAAGAAAAACAGTTTCTAAAACAGTTTCAGATATGTACAAAGCAAAAGACTTACATCTCTTCCACAAAGTACTAATTGGATAGTTATTGCTACCTACAATTAGAAGCTTGGCATATTGCTCAAGTCCTTTCTCTTCCCAAATAATAAATTAGAGCAACACATATGGATTGGGACTAGATGTGCAAAGTCTACATAGAAAAAAATATAAGAAATAGTACAATATTAATAAGATATTAATTCTTGTTTTGTGCAAACTTACAGATTTGTTGTGAAGGAGTCCTTTTTTAAATTTAAAGCTAGGGTACTAGATAGTAAACTCAACCATGATAATCTAAGATGGAGACTAGTATAGGAACAAAGTAGAGTGCCAAGAACTATAAAAAAGAACTTTCATCTAATTCATTACAAGAACATGTGTGTTTCAGAATCTATAGTCATATATATCATGTATTAAACTTCCAATAAGAACTTCCACTATTTTTCAAGTTGATCCTAATTACATTTTTCTTCCCACAGGTTCCTACTAGCCAAAAGAAAGAAGGTGTTTATGATGTGCCAAAAAGTCAACCTATAAGTGTAAGTACATAAAATTTTAGATTTTTAAAAATTACTCTAGCAGAGTTAACACAACAAAGCTTAAAATATGTCTGCAGCACTTCCTTATTTATATAAGCCATATTTACTTTAAGTGTAAAGAAGAACTATCCAAACCCCTCCAATTGATTTATATTAATCTTACTTTATTAGATGAGTAGGGAGACTATTGTTGCATATAATATTTGGGATAAAATTGGAATGAGAAACAGATTGAGGAGTAGGGGATGTGGAAGGATCATATGATCTCATATTTTTTATGAATCTGCCTTCCCAAACCTGGACTTCTTCAAATGTGTGGAGTTCATTTTCCAAAACTGGTAATATTAGATTAGAAATGATTTAGAAATCATTCAGATGTAGATTTAGGATGCTAAAAACATTCAGTTTGATCCAGATGTATTTTAAATTGACCCACAATGGGATACCATGCAGTGGGGCCCCAGTCTAGAAGGACCCTATGCATAAGAGAGAGAAAAGTCATAGTCCCTTTTAAAGTTTTTTTAACTATTTCCCCCGGGGGAGAAAACATATCCTACACCTAATTAGGTTACTAATAGTTACATTTAAACAAATTAGTGAGGAGAAAGGAGAAAGAGTGGGAGATAGAGATAATCTTGCCCTTAAAATACAGTCTTATATAAACACTTAACTGGTATTAAAGTGCATTCTAAACCCTGTTGCATAGAATAGTGAGAGAAAAATGATAAAATGTGCATGTCATGCAACTACGTTGATTTGTATACTGGTATCAGACAATGACATGCAAACACATAAGGCCATCATCTGCATTATTAACATTGCTACAGTGTCCTGTGGTTGTACCATTTTTTTCTGTGGTTGTACCATTTTTCTAGTAGATGCATTGAAATTAATGGGATGAGTTATTCCTTCTGTTCAATTGATTTCATTATGCCTAATGTCAATCTAGTTTAGTATGTTCTGAACTTAATGAATATTCCTATTGTGGAAAATTAAGAGAAATGTTTTAAAAGAAAGATTATAACAGAAAATCAAACACAAATCAAATCATTTTTGATGTTTTCTCCACCAATTATTAAGAAATTTGTTTTCTTAAGAAACTATTAAGAAAATGAAAGAAAATGAAGCATGCACTAATTACATACAATGCAAATAGGTTTATTTGTATTAATTTTTTGCTATTTTGTCGCTTTTAGACAATTTTTTAAAATTCAGTTTGTCTCAGGATTACCTAGTTTACCTCTACTTGACTTACATATCCAAGAATATTTACTTAAATAGTAGGCCTTATCCCTATGAATCTCTAAATAACTGTATCTAAATAACTTATTCAGTAGAAAATGGTTTCCTTATTCCCTCCTTTTAATGCATTCTACCTTATAACAGTGCAGCTGATTTAAGATAGTACTTGTTTTCATTTTGAGGAAAGTTGGCACTGGAAAAGCTATTTTCTTGTTCTGTTGCTGAATGTCAAAATTGCTGTGAAAACAAATTTAACAACTACAAACATTTGCATACTAGGATGTGGATTTGTTATCTATACTGGCACTGGATATTAGGAAACTTTAAGCTGTTCCTAAATTTTTTCCTGTTGTGTTTATGGTCAGTCTTCCTTAACCTTTTGACCCTCACCTTCAACCCAAATTTTCCCCAACTGCTGGCACCCAGATGTGTGATCTTCATTTTTCAAAATTCCCAGCAAAAATCTGGGACTTGAAGTCCAAAATATGTGGTGGGCACCAAATCAAGGAGAGATGCTTTAGATAAACACTTCCCACTCTTCAAATACATGTGAGCAAAAACAAATAAAGTAGATTTCACCAAATGACATCTTCCAATATTTTGCATATCTTCTGAATGTTGCAATTCTATCATCATGTGAAATTAAAACTTGCTGAAGTACAAGCTTCTTAATGAGCTGTTTCTCATATTTCTCCTAAAGCCTTCCTATTATACACACATGTCAGGTTTTGCTTGTCATTGGATTTTAGCAACAGGAGGCAAACCATAAATACCTTTCACTAAGCCTGTCACTCAAGAAACAATAAAATCTAATCTTCCCATCAACATGTCCAAATTATCTGTTTACAATTTTATGAAAGCTTTCAAATGACTTGCAGTGCTATATTAAGATCTATCCACTCCCCGTATTTCTGATTCAGTTTTGCCTGCAGTTGATTAATCATATATTCCTACAAAGAGAAGGTTACCTCTGTCTGCAAATGAGTATATTTGGACTCAAGACACACTAATTTTGATTTTAATGGGTATAGGTCCTCTGAAAGACTTCTGTCAATCTAGATTTTCCTTGGTAATAGAGTTTTATTAGTTGCACATTCAAACACATTTCCACGCATATAAAAACAAAAATGCATTATAGAACAAGTGAGGACTATGCAACCTTTCTGATGTAGTTGAACCGCAGGTCTCATCAACCCAGCCAACATAACCAAGGATGAAAGATGCTACGAATTGTAGTTTATCATCTTCACAAATGCCATAGGTTTCTTATCCCTATGGCAAAGATGGATTCATCTTTGACCCAGTTATGGCTGATACCAGTCAAATAGTTTAAGAGTAGTACAGTTTTATTAAGAGAGCCATAATGTCTTAAATAACAGTACATGAATTCTAAAGGTAAGTTGTTTATTATTTATGGTTCAATACACATTGTAGCGCAAGGCCACTTTTTAAAACAACAGCAGCATTTTAATAGAGAGCAAGCAGACCTCGATCAACCAGTCAGCAAGCAGCTAAACTTCTTTTTATCCTGTATTATTATATGTTTTCACTAAATGTTGCTAGGTGATCTCTATCACAGGTATCTCATTTGTGTTTGACTGCTTCTACTCCCTTGTCATATTTTAAGTTTACCTTGCCTTTCTTTTCTTGTATCTTCAAAAGTAGCATCCAGATGGCATTCAGAGTAGCATCTGCATGCATTGCCCTCCAGCAATATAAACAACTTGCTTAAGCCAGCCAGAAAACCTATTCCACACTCCATACAGATAGTTTATCATCCCATTAGTGATGCATTTATTTTTCCTGGAAATTTCTATAACATTTGTTGAATGACTATTCTATGAATGTGATAATTCCCAGCTGAAAAACTTACACAAAGAAACAAAACTATTTTTTTACAGCATTTGCTCCCTTGTTCATTTTAGTTCTTAAGGGCAAAAAAAAAAAAAAAATGACCTTTAAACATTTATCCTTTCCTATCTTTCTTCATCACACTTCGTTTATCACAGTCATTGTTATTGGGAGGGGACATGCAGCATAAAATATGAAGCATAAAAAGTGAAGTCAAGGAGAATACTTATCATAGACTTCTTGGCTTTAATAAAACCCCTGGAAGAGGCTGAATATCAAGAATGCAGGCTATTGTTTATGGAAACATGGAAAAGTTAAATTAAATTATTTAATTCAAAGATTATTCTTGAAGACAACTTCAAATTGCACTTTGTCCAGATTGCAGAAGGATGAGCTATTATGGCTATTTTAGGGATCATCTTATTCATCCCAAACATTCTGATAAGCATCATCATGCTCTAGGTCCCATAGATATTTTTTTTTAATGCCACCTGATGGGACCCAGGAAGTAGAATCTATCTGTCATGGTAGCTGCTCTCTGGAATAGCATTTTCTCTAAAATGGGTATGGCTCCTAACCTGGGTCTTTATAAATAAGCCACCTCTCTCCAGATGGACCTCTTCTGGTCTTTTGAACTATTCTTAGCCTTTTTTTACAGACTTTCATTTTTTGATGGCATCACTTTGCTTAACAATCACAATCCTAGCTTTTCCTATTGCAATTGTTAAGCAACTGAATATTGTTAAGCAGAACATGGGGTGCCTAGGTATGGGGGAGGCCCTGGGAGGCCTGACACAGGCACAGGCTCACACTGCAACACCTCCCCAGCTCACATGTGTCCTGCACCAGGCCTCCCAGGAATACTCCCACCCCCTGAAACACATCTTTCCACCCCACTGCATCTCACACCCTTGGGCATCTTCATCACCCCATCACATCTTGCTCTACTTATCTCTTCTAAAGATCACCTTTGGACAGATCACAAGAATGGCAGGCACTTCCAGAATAGCACGAGAAAAGAGGCCCCATGGCATATGGGGAGGGTGTTGTTTCAGAAAGGCATTTCAGAAGATCACCTTTCCAAAAGAGAACCAGTCAAAGTGATGTGCAACCTTCCTATATAGAAGCCATCCTGGAAGTGGGCACACCATTTTAGAAATGTACGCAATTCTCAGATTGTGAGACTATCCAGGAAGGATGTAGGCCCAGGTGAGTGAGAAGTACTCCAAAAGGACCAGCAGGGGGGAAAGTAAGTGAGTAGGGGCAATTGCAGCATCTCCGCAGGTGGTCATAAGGGCAGGTGGATTGCCAGGCACACAAATTGTGATCACAGGACTATGAGGGCACTGCAGCAATAATAACTTCTGCTACTGGTCATAAATCCCTTCATTCAACACTGATCTTAAATGGTCATTGAACAAATGGTAGTAAGTTAAGGACTACCTGTATATCACAAAAATAGCTGGTGACATTGCTTATCTACCAAAAGTATTGAATAGAACGCACTTGTATTGTAATTCTTTCAATAATTCAGGAAGAGCCAAAACATTTCAGTGCAAAATGAGATCATTAAAATATCATTTTTAAAAATATACATAGAAGTGCTTTAAAAATAATAAAGATCATGGGCATACAAATTAAATTTAATTCAATATATTTGTCTAGAAGAATTTCGAAGGAGAATAGTATATTTCTAAGATTGAGATGCTGGCCATAACATCAGATATAGAAAGTGTAGTTGAACCATATCTGTGCATTATGATAATCAAACAGTTATTTTAAGAATATTATGTGATCAAGACATTTAGTGACACTGCTAAAAAGCAAATGTCACCTTTATCTCTAAAACTTTCATTGTATTCCCAGGTTGATGATGATCGTATTTAAATGCAGATATCCTTGACCTGAGCATTCTGCTTCTGAAAACTGGAAGAAATAATTAATGATAGATACTAATTAAGATATGCTTTATTTTATTCAAATTGGCAAGTAAAAGAAATGACCTGACCCCTTCCATCCCTTTTTGAACTGAGATCCTGGAACACTATTCAGAGTCATTATGTATTTTAGACCAGAGAAGGCTGTGCATCCATGGTCATCCAGATACATTAACTGGCCTCTTACTACTATTGTTGTTCAGGAAATTAACATTGCTATACCCTTCTGAAGTGTCTCTTTGAAAATATGCCATTCATTTTTACTCCTCTGATCATTCATTTTAAGTTTTGACATCAGTATGACCATCTTGTGTTGTATTGCAGAATTTGTTTACCAGTGTCTTCCTTCGTTCCTTCCTTCCTTCCTTCCATCAATATATTTAGCAGTTCTGAATCATCTAAGTGTCTGAAGATTAAAGGCCATTTATTACCATGTGGACACTGCTTCAGATAGAAAATTGGTGTAGGAAGAAGAGGCAAAAGTTGTGAGGAAAAATAAAGACACAACAGGCAATAAAGCCAAATATCACATATACTCATTCTTCTGTTTCACATGATGAAAGCCTCAATTTGCTGCTTGAACCATCTCGTAATAATGGACATATTTGGGAAAGAGAGCATCAGTCTAAACTGTAATGAAAACAACTATCTGTTCTAAATAAGGGTTAGAGTTAAAAAAAAAAATTCCTTTGAACATGGCAATTCATAAAGGCAAGTCACTCTTCATTAACAATTAGTTTTTGTATCTACCATATGGTACGATTTCTTTCTATTTTTTTTTCTTTTTAGATTTGCCGAGAAAGATAGAAGATTGAAACACATATCATTCTTTAGTTTTACAGAACTTTAACAGAGCATTAAGTCAACTACTGAAATAGATTTGCAAATAAACATAGGGATTTTAGACAGGGCACAGTGGTGGGGTCCCTGCAGGAATTGAGGGTTAACCTGTGAACTTTATCGCCTAGTGAAATCTACCCTCGTTGCCTATCAAAGATCTTTACTGTGGTTAATACAGTATATACCATCATCATGCATTTTCTCAGATCTCAAATTTCTTGGATATGGCCAGTCTTAACTTTGCTATGTCTTGTGCTAATGGAATGTTACAGTTCTGATCTGATCCTATTGACACCACTATAAATGCCAGCTTTGCTTTTAGCATTTCAAATGTGGATTCAAGGCTGACAAGTCTGATGTAGGTCAAACAAGCATGCAGCCTGGAGTCAAACCTTACTTTTTCTTAAGTTCTGCAGGATTGAGATACGTTTTGCAAAATTTAGTAAATAGTAAATAGATGCATGACTAATACTCACAGGCATTGATTTAAATATTTAAAAATGATCAGGCTATAAATGCCATTCTTCCTCTTCTTCCTGCTTATCTGATGGCATATCTCTGTGTTTTCCCATTTCTGCCAATTAGGCTTTTTTCTTTTTCTCATCCTTGCTATTCTACCTTACAAAAACCCCAAGGATCTTTTTTTAAATAAAAATCTTAAGCACAGTAAAATCCTTAAAAATGATAGTTAGAACTAAGCAAAACGTACTCTAAAGGTTCTACCATACCTGCTGTTTTCACTTCATGCTACCAAAGACTGAAACAGCTGCAGTTATTTTGATGCTTCCTTATTGCAGCCTATGAAAGAATTTTTCACTGAGCAGGTTGAAAACATTTTGTTATGTAATAAGCTTAGTCATGGGGAAATTATCATAATGGAAATATCACAGTGACCAGAATTCAGAGGTGCAATGGACAATGGCTATGTGTATTTGAAAATGATTCAGAAGAAGTCCTTGCTATATCTGTCTCCTATTCATCAAAATAGCCACACTTTTTCAGGCTTCTACATGACTCTGTAAAGAAACCGTAGCTGCTTTAAAAGTCCACTCATTAAAATTAATCTGTTTCTTAAAGCAGCCACAAGTGTTATTTAGGCTTGCACAGTAGCCATAAAAAGTGGGGCTGTTTTAATCATAGAAAAATGCTATTATTGTGCATGCATAATGTCTGAAGCACTTCTCCCAAAACATTTCTGAAACATATTCAGCTCTAAAGAAACCAGCGCTGAACCATACAAAGGGTTATTTCCAAAGCACCATTTCCTTTCCGAGTTGGTTCTGTGATGTGTCTGTGCTTATTCTTTTCATGACATTCTAAACATTATTTTTTTCAACGTCAGTTATTATGTTGACCCTGTAAGATAAATATTGCTATACAGCCCAGTTGAATTGCTTTTTAGGAGCATTATTCATAAGTTTTCAGTTTTCTACATTAATAGAATTAGAATGAGATTGGCCATTTCATTTTTGTTCAGAACATTAGAATCCAGTGCACACGCTTTTCTAGAGACAAGTGACACAGGAAACCTGCCTTCATGAAAGAGGTGGTATTCAGCAGGTTCTGACCAGTTCTGGAGAACCGGTAGCAGAAATTTTGAATAGTTTGGAGAACCAGCAAATACCACCTCTGACTGGAGGTTTTACAGTATCCTTCCCCTGTCATGCCCACCGAGCCACGCCCACAGAACCAATAGTAAAAAAAATTGAATCCCACCACTGCTTCATGATTATTCTTTTCCATGAAGATCCTTGCTCACATTATTCTTAAAGTATTTGAAGCTTCTCAAAGGAGCAGAATTTAGGCTCACTTGAACACATTTTCATACCTTCTAAAAACTCGTCTGCTTTTGTACGAAGATATTAATTGCAACATGGAGAAAGCTTTGCAAAAACCCCAGAGTCCTTCGCTCTCACATGATGGATATTAGGAAGGTGGGGCTGGAAGTCATGAAGATTATTGAAGGCTGATATATTGCACTTTTTCTAAAAACTTAAAGCTCTGAGCATTTTTAAAAGGATTAATTGCAGTCAGATTTTCCAGCTGGGTTTTTTTTTCCTTTCCAATATATGAAACCGCATTGTTATGTCTGACTATTATCTAACTCAGTGTTGTTTTCACTAAAAGAAGTAATTAACCAGGATGTCAAAATCATGTTTCCTAGTCATAGAGATTTTTGAGATAGATTCTAGGATTTGTCTGCATGCAAATCATATTCGTTGTCATTGAGTTTTGGTTCTTGCTCTCAACCTAAATTTACAGTTTGTTATGTTTAAACAAAGAAGAGAGAAAGCGATATCAGGAAATTTGCACCATATCATTATGCATCTGTCAAATGGACGAAAGTCTTTTGACTTGATTTGTGGCATCATAAAGGTCAAATGAATCTTTTGAAATTTCCATTTGCCATCACTAGTTGTAGTTATTACTAGCCTTGAAATATTTTATCTGAATTCTTCTGGTATGATTAGAGAATCAGGAGAAAGTAAAAATTAAGGATAAATTAATCCTCGGGTGATCCATTTTAAAGACTTTTAAGTGAGTGAGCAAGGACGAGTTAGATCAAGAACTTGTTCTTTCTTAAAATTACATATTTTAATTGTGTCCAACAATTTCTGCATGTATGAACATAGCATTTCTGCTTAACGCAGCAGAGATTATTTATTGAAAGTGATAAAATGTCTTTGGAGCATGATACAGCAACATGGTCTCTCCCTATAACAAAGAATCCGGAAATAAATTGCATCCAAAATACTCTTTCCAGACTGTAGCAGCAGGAAATGAAATGTTTATGCATCATGGCATGGAAAAGAATCAATTAGACAAGAATATAGTGCTACAGCATTGGAGCAGGCAAGAGAACTATATCAGTCATAGGATCTTGGCCAAATTGTAGTATAAAGACAGCAAACTTTAATAGAGTTACAATATTTTCAATGTGGAATTTGGATTATTTTTGGCCAGAAATTTATATGATCCAGGAATTATAGGCATATTGTGTTCAAAATGCTTACTCTATGCCTAGTGTAAACAGACATGCATTCTCTGCCTCGATTTCATCTACCTTATTTCTCTACCTTTACAGCCACTGTATTAAAAAATATTGCTATACAATATGTCTTTATGATCATAATTGAGCCTCAAATTATGGCCAGATGTCATGTTGGTTGTTAAGCAGGTCATCAAGTGACCGCACCTGATTTTACTACCTGTTTTCCAGTGGCTGTAGCAGTTGTTAAGCAAATATGCCAGCGATTAAGTAAAACCATTGCCTGCAATGGGTGTTTTTTGTGAGAAACTAGAAATAGACACCAGTTTCCGGAGAAGAGGGAATCTAAATCATAGTTACATGATCACAAGGCACTGCAAACTACTGTAAATTCAGGCTCGTTGCCAAAAACCCAAAATATCATCACATGACGAGGGGAGGTGTTAATCCAGTCATTATCACTTTGAATCCAAATCATAAGTAGCCATGGGAAAGTCCATCACAATTTTAAATGATTGCTAAGCAACCAGTCATAAATCAAGGATTTTCTGTAATTATTAAACAGAAACTACATAGTCAGTTCTCTACAATATAAAATGCATTAGCAGGCTATATTAATGTAAAAAAATGTTCAGCTTTGTAAATATATCCATGTTTTCCAGTGTATGCATATTTATCTGCAGCACAGTCATTTATTCGTTCTTAACAATCATGGCTATGTATATTCATAGAAGAAGTTATCAATTAATGTTGGATTTGAATCCACCATATTTGTATGACATTTTGGGTGGGTGGTTTTATAGCTCTATAAACTTGGGCTGTCCCAACTATTGAGCAGTTGGAGATAGTGACTTCAGATATCAGGGTTTTCTTATTTTGAATTGTGTAATTCAGATTACACAATAATTTGTGTAAGCAATAAGAAGGTGTTTGCCACAGAGGCAGTTCCATGTTCTTAACTTATATTTTTAAAGAAACCATTAAACTGCTGGTCTCAGATGTTTCAGAGGATGCAGTCCTGTCACCAGTACCATGCAAAATTCAATGACGAACAATTTCTGGTGTACTGTCCTTAATATACCACCTTGACTTTTTCTCCTGGCTGAAAATCTGTGTATAATCAATTATCAGGCTTTGACAGGCAGCACTAATTCACAACAAATTATGTGTATGTTGTGCTCAACAAAAAAAGGCTACAAGGGAAGAAACAATTATGATAAAAGCAATAAATCTAAGTTTATACCTTTATACTTTCGCCTGAATCTTCAGCATTAAATAACACGTAAAGATCAAAACCTGCCCATACCAGTTTGGTTTAGTAGTTAAGGTACCAAGCTAGAAAGCAGAAGACCATGAGTTCAAGTCCTGCCATAAAAGCTAGTTCAAGTTAGCCATGAAAGCCTGCTGGGTGACTTTGGCCCAATCACTGTCTCTCTTTCCAATTCACCTCTCAGGTAAGGGGCCGCAGTGGCTCATGTGGCAAGACACTGGGCCTGTGCACCACTGAGGTTGGTGGCTCGATTACCGTGACTGTATAAACCGTGTAGGGACAAGAAAGGAGCCTCCCCCGAATGCTTACTGGCATTCAGGTGTCCCGTGGGTAAAGATAACAGTGCCTGAAAAAAAAAATTCACAGAGGCAGCCTGCCACCTCAGTAATCCCTGGCTAACAGGTGCCATGCGCTACATAAATAAATAAACCTCACAGAATTGCTGTTGTGGGAAAATAGGAGGAAGATATGTTGGATATGTTTGCCACCTTGAGTTATTTGTAAAAAATATTAAAGGCATAATACAAGTTAAATAAATAAATAATAAATACTATTATTAAATAATAAAAAAGCTTTACCCATTATTTCCTTTGCAATCCTGCTACCAAATGTTCAAACAGTTCTCCAAATGTGCTTCCTTGCTGATCACCTGCTTTGAAAAAACAGTCAATATATAATATCTTTTAGTGTGCTGTTTATTCATTTTTAAACAGTGCCCTTGGTTCACAATACTTAGCCTGAGGATGCATTTTACCTCAAAAACTTGATAATTGATTCTCATTATTGTGATCATACATAAATCTTCAATACAGCAAGAATACATAAATGTTTAGATTTTTCAAAGTGCCTAAAGGGAATCATACCAGGAAAAATGGTATAAAAATATTAGTGTAGTTAATGTGACTGCTTTTAGTATTTTTTCCTGGTCATAACTTTTACCTCTTAATGAGACTGTGATTTAAAGGTAAACAAATACAACATAGAGGGAATTTAGAATTAATTTGACTGTAGATTGTGTCGACTAATGCAAACCTAAATGGATCGATTCACATATTAATTATCTGAATACCTTTATTAGAGTCAAGTCAGCAAATAAGCTGAAATGTTAATCACTTCTTGAATAGTTTGTAACTATATATATATATATATATATATATATATATATATATATATATATATATATATGTATATATATATATGTATGTATATATATATGGATCTTTGGTTATTCGGGTTTTCTCCCAGTAAGATTCAAAGTATCTAGGCAACGTTTTGATGAAGTCTCATTCATCATCTTCAGGCTTGCTTCTTCGGCTCTGTGCTTCTCAGAGTAATGTGAGCTTTCAGCTGCTTCTTCCTTCTAACTGCTAGTGGGGGTGTGACTTGATTGGGTGGGGGCTTGGCTGTGTTCTGATTGGGTGGGGGTGTGTTTTCATTGGTTGGGGTTTGGCTGTGTTCTGATTGGTTGGGGGTTGGCTGTGTTCTGATTGGCTGGAGGTGTGCTCTGTTCAGGTGGGGGCTTGGTTGTGCTCAGGTTAGTCTTAGTTGCTGGGGATTTGAGCTGGTGAGCTGTGATCCTGCTGTTTGGCTTCGCGTTCGTGGTCGTGCTGCATCTTCATGGTGGGTGTCAGTTCGCTTCATGTATGGCTTGGAGGGTTTGAACACAGCCAAACCCCAACCAATGAGAACACAACCCCACCCAATCAGAACACAGCCAAGCCCCCACCCAATCAAGTCACACCCCCACTAGCAGTTAAAAGGAAGAAGCAGCTGCAAGCTCACATTACTCTGAGAAGCACAGAGCCGAAGACACAAGCCTGAAGATGATGAATGAGACTTAATCGAAACATTGCCTAGATACTTCCAATCTTACGCGGGAGAAAACCCGAATAACCAAAGATCCACATACAAATACCCGCGAGAACCTCAGAAAAATATATATATATATATATATATATATATATATATATATATATATATATATATATATATATATATATATATATATATATATATATATATATATATATATATATATATAGACCAATAGAAGAATAAGCACCCGCCTGGATGAACACAAAAATGCAGTCAAAAAGCTGGAACACACTTCCTCACTAGTCCAACACATGGAAGCCACAGGTCATAGCATCAACTTCAATGGCACCAAAACCCTAGCCACTATAGAAAACCCCAGCCACAGAATTATCAGAGAAGCCATAGAGATTGAAAAAAGACCAGAAAGCATGAATAGAAGAGATGATTCCACCAGGCTGTCAATCATTTGGAAGCCTGCACTCACAAACAAAAAAATCTCCACACCACAAGCCAGGCAAATACCTGGGCACAAACAGATCCCCCCTGATACTTCCAGCTCAAACACACCCCAACCAGGCACCCAGATGAAACCCAGCTTCCTAAACTAATGATAGCCGTCCATTTACCCGAAGCCAAGCTGCACTAAAGGCCTCCAATAAAGTAACTCAATGCTGCCAGCCAATCAAGATACAAAAAGAGCCAAAAAACAGACAGAAGATATTAGAGACACCAATCAAGCAGAACACAGCAAACTCCGAGACCAATAAACACAGACCAAGACTCCCAACTAATCAGGATGAAGAAAAAACCATTCTGGCACAGCAATAGGCTGCCCCAAATTTAAATCTGAAACCACTGTAAAAGTCTGACTCACAGACGGACGCAATACAGAAGCCTGATGATGGCAGATGAGATTCTGCTGAAACGTTGCTACAACTTTAAAAGCACCACTACTATGACGTGGGAAAATACCCGAACAAAGCTGAAGGCCATACATGTAAGTACCTGCGAAAACTTAAGAATATATATATATATACACACACACACACACACACACACACATACATACATATACATATACATATATACATACATACATTCATACATACATACATACATATATACACTGCTCAAAAAAAAGGGAGGGGAACACAAAAATAAGACATCCTAGATCTGTATGAATAAAATATTCTTATTCAATACTTTGTTCATTACATAGTTAAATGTGCTGACAACAAAATCACACAAAAATTATCAGTGGAAATCAAATTTAGCAACCCATGGAGGTTTGGATTTGGAGTTACACTCAAAATTAAAGTGGAAAAAAAACACTACAGGCTGATCCAACTTTGATGTAATGTCCTTGGTTGGGGTGTGTTTGAGCTTAAAACAAGTCAAAATGAGGCTCAATAGTGTGTGTGGCCTCCACATGCCTGTATGACCTCCCTACAATGCCTGGGCATGCTCCTGATGAGGTGGAGGATGGTCTCCTGAGGGATCTCCTCCCACACCTGGACCCCCCAACTCCTGGACAGCCTGTGGTGCAATGTGGCCTTGGTGGATGGAGCGAGACATGATGTCCCAGATGTGCTCAAAGTGCAGGGTGAATCTTGTTGCTGAGTCTGAGGTGAAGTGTGAGGAGATCTTTGTTGATTTGGTCTAGGAGGAATCTTTTTGTGTGAAGTTCATTTCTAATTTACAGTCTGGTGGAATCATCTCTTCTATTTCCCTTCTAAACATTGCTACAACTTTATAAGAACAACTATAATGACGTGGGAAAAACCCGAACAAAGCTGAATACCATACATACATACATACATACATACATACATACACACACACACACACACACACACACACACACACGTGTGTGTGTGTGTGTGTGTGTGTGTGTGTAGATTCTGCTAAGATCAAATATAAACTTTTAAAGTATATACTGTGAGCTATAAAGAGTATAGTAAATCTGTAGATTTAAAAAATAAACTACAGTGCAGCTAGGCAGCCAGATACAAAGCTAGTTAATGAGCAGATGGGAAGGAAAGGAATTCATTGCCAAACCAAGGAGAAAAAGAAGACAATGAAAAAAATCAGCAAGATGCTTTTAAATAGACAGTTTTATTATTAAGTGGAACTTGAAGAAGCAGGACTAAAGGAATATTCATGTTTTGAACTTCGGAATTGGAAAAAAATCTTGAAAATACAACAACCAGCCAAAGAAACAAATAGATGTATCATTGAACAAATCAATTCAGAGTTCTCATTCAAGACACAGTTGACCAGGCTCAAATTCACATGTTTTTGACCTATTATATGAAGATCTTGGTTTCTGGCAAGTTTATAATTCTATGACAGTGGAAGGAAAGAGAAGGTTCAGCAGTGAAGTGGATCAACTCAGTTACAACTGCAATTGATGCACCATTGGAAAACCTGAAGGACCAGGCTACAAACAGATCATCATGGTGAAAATCTAAGATTGATTTATAGATAATGCTTATATCCAATCAACCAGCCTTCCTTTCTTAATATTTCTGTAACATAAGAACCTTGGTGGACCATACCACTTAGTTTATCATTCTGTGTTATATACAGATAGTTCTCAAATTATGATCAAAATTGAGACCAGAATATTGGTTGTTAAGTGATGTAGTCATTAAGTGACTCATCACATGACCTGATTTTACAACTATTTTTACAGTTGTTAAACAACGACTTGTTGGAAACCAGCTGGGAAGGTCACAGATTGTGATAACATGATTTACTGTTGTAAATATGAGCCAATTGCCAAGCGCCCAAATGTGACCAGAGATTGATGTGAGGGTCATAACTTCAAGGACAGATCAAGTCACTTTTTCTAAGGCAATTGTAATTTAGAAATTTTGTTAAACAAATAGTCACAAGTCAAGGACTACCTGTAGTGACAAATCAGATTTGTTCAGTAAACTAATGAATAGCCTGTCCTTTTTCATTACTGTTCCTTGGGAGCTAGTAGCACCTGCAATGATTCAGGAAATAGTCTGAAGCTAATAAAGCTAGCAACCAATAACAAGTTATCTCATCGGTGAATTTCTTCAGGGCCTTTTTAAAGCGAATAATTGTTGGGCAATGAAAACAAATGATGCTGTTAAACTATCAATCATATAAAGAAATAATTTATGTTATCAATCTTTAATTGTCCTGTTTTTTCATTTCACTTCATTGTGTTAACACCATGAAGAAGAGGGGGGAAAAGATCTATTCATATTTCTATGCTGAGCATGATTTTTTAATTCTCTGACATATTTTCCCCTTTTTTACCTCATTAATTTTCATACAAATTGTTTTCTAGGAACTCAAAGAAACTTACAGTTATGACCCATGGTGGCGCAGTGGTTATAATGCAGTACTGCAGGCTACTTTTGCTGACTGCCATCTGCCTACAGTTTGACAATTCAAATCTCATCAGGCTCAAGGTTGATTCAGCCTTAAAAGGCTGGTAAAATGAGGACTCAGATTGTTGGGGGCAATATGCTGACTCTGTAAACCACTTAGAGAGGGCTGTAAAGTACTATGAAGCAGTATATGAGTCTAAGTGCTATTGCTATATCCTTTATTTTATTTTCATCATGTTTTTGAGATTGGTTAGTCTGGGAGAATAAAAAGTCCATAATCAAAAGTTGAGCTTCCACGATTATAAGTGGATTTCAACTGGTTTCCCTCAGTCTTAGGCTTTTAACCCCTTTATCACATTTATTTTCTCAATATCAGGTGTGGTTATCTGTAAAATACCTAAATTTATTTTTGTTATTATTCATTATCTTATTTGGCAAGCCAAAACAGTAATTTTTCTTTTCTTTTTCTTTTTCTGTTGTTTGTTTGCTTGCTCGTTTTTAAGGAAAACTTTGTGTCTTTGTTGTGTTGCCTGACAGAATTAAAGATTGAAGTAACTTCTTAACTTTTGGGCATCTTTTCTGATATAAGGTATAGATAGGTGGATGTAGTGTGAAGAATAAGTTTGATGCGGGCTATTGTGTAATAGTAAACCATAGTTAATGCAAATCATATTTCAATATGAGGTTTCCAATCCTTGTTTATTGCAATAATTATTGAACCTACAGAATTTTCATTTGCTCATACAAATGAAAAATATGTTCAGGTAGTCAGGATATAACCCATTCTAAGCAATAATAGTTATGTTAGAAGTATAACATTTTCTGTTCATGAGTATGTACTTATGTTTTAATAAAATCTGCAGTCCTTTTGCTCTACCAGCAAAGGAGATCTTTAAATAAGTCATGCAATTGAGTAATGAAAATCCAACAGAGTTAAGAAACAGTTTTTCTCTCATCTTCCAGTTTGCATTTCTAAAATGTGCCAGTTTTAAACAGACTTTTTAATAATGCATTTTTCAGTACAGAGACAAAGCAATTAACTACTTTATTACATTTTTGAATTGGTGTCTCCATCCATTAGATCAAGACAGATATTTTTATGATTTGCTCAAATGTTTCCTGTTGCAAAGATCTTAAGTATTAAAAATGTAATCAAGTACTTAATAGATATTCTGCAGCTTGAAGGCAGCATGCAGACTACTGTGTGCAAATTTTTATAGGCAACTTGCAAGTTATGAACTAAACACCAGGATGTGTTATATAATTAACACATTTAAGTAATTTCAGTGAACAATACGAACAATGGGAAATAAAACACCTAAAACTATAGGAGAGCCAATTTGGTATAGTGGTTAAGAGGCTAGAGACCAGGAGTCTGAGTTCTAGCCCTACCTTAACTCACATTCCCTCAACCCTAGGAAGAATGCAATAGCAAACTACTTCCAAAAGACTTGCTAAGGACACTGTAAGAATTAGTGCAGACTGTCTTCAAGAGACATGAAGGCATACATACACAAAAGCTCATAAGCTACTTTAAGCAATCCATATTTAACTATTTCCTATAGAAAACTCACAGCAGTAAAATCTTAGTTTAACTATAGAGAATAAAGTCCTTCAGAAGATTGTATAATCAACTGAAAAAAGTTCTTCTACTTTCAACTATCCATTATGTTGCCCTCCTGTTAATTTCCAAGGTAGTTCAAAAGAACTTGAGCTCCTTCAGAAACAGTGACTCTTCTAGCATGCCTAGAAGCTACATATAAACTTCAAACCTTCCAATAATTCCTGATAAACACACCTACACACAACCTAAATGATCAACCAAACTAAAATCGTTCCTGAAATGAAGAATAACATTCAGTTTTGAATTGCCCTATACCATACAGTTTCATTTAATAGAGGTAATCCTCAATGTACAACATTTAATCGACCATTCAAAGTTACCACGGACCTCCCAAAAGCTATATATTACTCTATTTCAAAGTTATGAACTCTACAGAACCCACCTAGTCATTTACCCCTATGTCCAATCTTAGAGACACATAGCACACCCACTATCTATTCCTCCTCCTCCTCCTGCCTCCTGCCTACCAGGCCCCCAAAGGGACTGGGCCTGCTTTGTTCCCCACGGGATTTCACACAGTCCTCCACCGCCTCTCACAGTTGCTTATGAAGATCTGCAAAGCTCAGGAGCTGGGGACAGTAGGGAGAGAACAAGGGATTGCAAGTCTGACTGGGAATATTGAAAAGGATTATGTGACTGTAGCAGCATCCCAGCACACAGTAGCAGCCAGTTGCACTGAAGCAGCCACAATTTTCTTAAACATAATTCCCTCAGGAATTGTGAGTTCCTGATTTTGGATGTATTCTGTAATTTAGCTCTTTTGAGCTACCTTCGTTCAAAAACTGTTGCCCTATGATGAGGGGTGGGAATCCACCACTTCAGCCGGGTTCAGGCAAACTGATAGTTCTGGGTTCATTTGGCCCTGCCCACCCACCTCTGCACTAGACTGTCCTTTATTTCCGTGTTTTGCAGCTCAGCTGATTCGTGCGGCACAGTGGATTTGCCGCGCCTCAGCTGTTTTACTCACTGGGGCTGCAGTATTAGAGCTGAAAATGGGTGGTTTTCAAATGCTGCACACACTAACCAAATCAATTGTTGCACCAGCTGAATCCCACCACTGCCTATGATGCACTATTTCACTCAGTTAAAAGTCATGACAATGCAAGTTTTAGTAGTATATACAGGTGAAACTCGAAAAATTAGAATATTGTGCAAAAGTTCGTTTATTTCAGTAATGCAACTTAAAAGGTGAACCTATTATATGAGATAGACTCATTACATGCAAAGCAAGATAGTTCAAGCCGTGATTTGTCATAATTCTGATTATTATGGCTTACAGTTCATGAAAACCCCAAATCCACAATCTCAGAAAATTAGAATATTGTGAAAAGGTTCAATATTCTAGGCTCAAAGTGTCCCACTCTAATCAGCTAATTAAGCCATAACACCTGCAAAGGGTTCCTGGGCCTTTAAATGGTCTCTCAGTCTGGTTCAGTAGGAATCACAATCATGGGAAAGACTGCTGATCTGACAGTTGTGCAGAAAACCATCATTGACACCCTCCATAAGGAGGGAAAGCCTCAAAAGATAATTGCAAAAGAAGTTGGATGTTCCCAAAGTGCTGTATCAAAGCACATTAATAGAAAGGTATGTGGAAGGGAAAAGTGTGGAAGAAAAAGGTGCACAAGCAGCAGGGATGACCGTAGCCTGGAGAGGATTGTCAGGAAAAGGCCATTCAAAAGTGTTGGGGACTTTCACAAGGAGTGCACTGAAGCTGGAGTCAGTGCATCAAGAGCCACCACACACAGACAGATCCTGGACATGGGCTTCAAATGTCGTATTCCTCTTGTCAAGCCGCTCCTGAACAACAAACAACGTCAGAAGCATTGACAGAAAGAAAAACAGAACTGGTCTGTTTCTCAGTGGTCCAAAGTCCTCTTTTCTGATGAGAGCAACTTTTGCATCTCATTTGGAAACCAAGGACCCAGAGTCTGGAAGAAGAATGCAGAGGCACACACTGCAAGATGCTTCAAGTCCAGTGTAGAATCTCCACAGTCTGTGTTGATTTGGGGAGCCATGTCATCTGCTGGTGTTGGTCCACTGTGCTTCATTAAGTCCAGGGTCAACACAGCCGTCTACCAGGAGATTTTGGAGCACTTCATGCTTCCTTCCGCAGATGAGCTTTATGGGGATGCTGACTTCATTTTCCAGCAGGACTTGGCACCTGCCTACACTGCCAAAAGCACCAAAACCTGGTTCAATGACCGTGGGATTACTGTGCTTGATTGGCCAGCAAACTCGCCTGACCTGAACCCCATAGAGAATCTATGGGGCATTGCCAAGAGAAAGATGAGAGACATGAGACCGAACTATGCAGAAGAGCTGAAGGCCGCTATTGAAGCATCCTGGTCTTCCATAACACCTCAGCAGTGCCGCAGGCTGATAGCTTCCATGCCACGCCGCATTGAGGCAGTAATTGCTGCAAAAGGGGCCCAAACCAAGTACTGAGTACATATGCATGCTTATACTTTTCAGAGGTCCGGTATTGTTCTATGTACAATCCTTGTTTTATTGATTGCATGTAATATTCTAATTTTCTGAGATTGTGGATTTGGGGTTTTCATGAGCTGTAAGCCATAATCATCACAATTATGACAAATCACAGCTTGAACTATCTTGCTTTGCATGTAATGAGTCTATCTCATATATTAGTTTCACATTTTAAGTTGCATTACTGAAATAAATGAACTTTTGCATGATATTCTAATTTTTCAAGTTTCACCTGTAGATATCATAACATAAATACTTCAGGCTTTTAAAAATGTTTTATAACTGATGTTCCCAGAAGAGGCTAAACTTGCTAGTATGCCCTAAACCTGGCCTATTCTACAAACAAAAATATAATACAATACAATAAAAATGAAGCGTAGTAGCTAAAGCAGTTATATTATTCCCATTATAAGGCTGTTTCATCGGATCTCAAATTGGTTTGAATAAAAAATATATATTTCTAAATCTCACATTCAAATTCATTCTTGCAAGATCCAGTAATCAAATTTAAATTGGGTCTTAGCTAATTAATATACCGTAGTAACATCATTAGTAGCCTACTGAGGATTGTCGTTTCTTTTGAAAAATTAATATTACTGCTGTTTTGTAGTGGTAGTTCTTCTTGGTCTTTTACTGATTTAATGACTCCACTAGAGACAGAAAAATAGAATGTCTGTATTTTAATTTAAAAAATCTTATATATACCTAATCCTTTTAATACAAAGATGTCCTCAGCATTTTAGCATGGCACATAAAGTCCAGGACAAAGATACTTTGGCTACAACACACAATATCTACCCACTGAGGCACGTATACATCTATGAGACTAAATAAGAATGCTTATTTCTGACATGCTGATGCAGCAAGATTTAAATGCAACAGCTACCCACTGAGACACATATACATCTTTTACAATACATAAAATATTTATTTCTGATATCCTGATACAGAAAGGTTAAAAGTTTATTAGCAGGGCTTCTAATTCATGCAATTGTAGCTTGGTCACATATTCTTTACAGACTTAATTATCAGTTTTGTATATATTTTTATCTATGTGAGACGCATTGTCAACTGATTAAAAATTACATTCCTCGCATAAGGAAACCTATAGAAGGATCCTGCAATCACATACCTTCTCATAGTTTCATGCAGGGTGCTGGGAGTAAGATTGTTTACTTTAACTGACAAAATCTTTTCTATGGAAATGTCAAAAGGTAGAGACACAGAGGAGCAAATATTTGCTCCCAGTTACTGCAGTGCAGCCCAGCAAAATCTCAACTGAAGACATTTCCATGGTCTAATAGACACTAATGGTTCACCCATAGGAAGTATTTCCTCGACAGCAAGTGATGCAGAACAAGAACTTATGGAAGACGCAGCCCAAGGGCTACTTGATAATTGGACCCTTGGGACATGCAGTAACATGCTGGGCAACTGTTTTGTGGGAGGTCTTGCTAATGCTCTGTTGAACTCTGCACAATGTTCCTCCCTAGTTAGTCTGTTCTCTGCTTCCTGGGACATCTTCAAAATAGCAATCAGTTCCAGTGACACAGTTGAGGATGCCCTGTGAGACAGCAGGGCAGTAAGAAGAATAGGGACAAAACACAAAGTGTTGTTCAGAAGGGAAGAAATAAAAATAAAGTCTGTTTATTTTAGCAGAACTTAATTTTAGATTTGGCCAATGATTGTGATTTGAGCCAAAGTAATTTATTAATGTGTCTTCAGTTTCCTGTTCCTTTCAAAATAGGTATAGTTTCTGCCTGTACAACACTTAGTCCTTTAATTGCACTGACATATTGTCCTTTTTATTAGTATAAATCAGTAGGAAAGTCTTTGAAAAAGAGGGAAATTGTAAGCCTATCTCAAACAGATGCTCTAGCGAATATAATAGAAACCCTAATTACAACTCAGCATATTCTCCATGGAGTTGCCTTTAGAAAGGACTTGGAAGCTGCAACTGTTACAGAAAATGGTGGCCAGATTATTGCCAATGGAGTATAATACTTATTTTATGCTCACTGCGCTGGTTCTTGGTACCTTTCAAGGATAGCCAGGATACATCAGGCAACACCTTGTCAATATTGAATTTGCCTATATAATGAAAACATCTAGAGAGAGTCTATCATGTGTCATGTATTCTCAGTCCATATGGGGTACATGTACAATGACCATCTTATCTTGCAAAAATAAAGAATAAAGCAGGAAAGGGGACAAATCTGAGAAGTTCATAAGGATAAAAAATAGTTTATATTTGTAACTTTTACTTTTCAAAAGAAAATTCAAGAGCAAAACCAGAATACATAATGCTCCTCTCCCTAACGTTCCTGAAAACAAGCTTGCAAAGTGGGTTTATAGGCCTCATGCAATTAAGCACACTTTGGAGTTGTACTTGACTCCATCTCTCTATGAATTGCGCAAGACTGAAAAAACTTCTTCCTAGTGCTCCAGCTAGCTTGAATTGATTATGGGTGTCAGTAATCTTAGTTGATTTGTGAGGTTTTTTTAAATACTGCTTCAGTTATTTCATGTTGGCTTTTCTGTGAACTATTGGAGGATTGGAGAAGTCTATAAAATACTGTAAACGGTGTAAATAAATTAAATGCTGATACAAGGCTATAGATCTCATGTATATCTGATCCACACTGAAGCAGTTTTATGCCAGTTTTATTTTACAGTTTCCATTGTCACACATTCATTTTCTTTCCAAATTCAGTGTGTTAATGTATAAAGATATCCTTGACTTGGGGATACTATCTTTAGTATCAGTGTGTTAATGTATAAAGATATCCTTGACTTGGGGATACTATCTTTAGTATCCCACAAATTCTTACCTGTTCACCAAATCATCATAATAACAATAATACAGTAGAGGTGGAAGGGACCTTGGAGGTCTTCTAGTCCAACCCTCTGCTCAAAGATGAAACCCTCTTCCATTTCAGACAAATGGTTGTCCAATCTCTTCTTAAAAAGTGTTTGAGCACCCACAACTTTTGGAGGTCATTCCACTGATTAATTGTTCTAATTGTCAGGAAATATCTTTTCAGTTCTAGGTTGATTCTTTCCTTGATTAGTTCCCATCCTTTGCTTCTTGTCCTGTCTTCAGGTGCTTTGGAAGATAGGTTGACCAGAATAGATTGATCATCAATTCAGAGTAGTAAATGATAAAAGGAGAGGGTAGAATATAGGACCCAGATGTGTTGGCTATCCAGAAATAGTCCTTTTTAGTTGTTAGATTTATATTCAACTCTCCTCCAGGAGCATCAGACTTGGGTGGGAATCTCCCTTGATTCATCCCCCGCCCCCAAATAACAGCAATTCCTGCATGGGCTGAAAAGGAATGGCTGGCCCATGGTCAGATAGCAGACTTGGATAATGGTAGTTCTGAACCAAAGTTATCACACTCTTACTATGCCATCTTAATTACTCTACCACATTGGTTTTCCAGGAGTAGTTCTCCATTTAGGGATAACTCCTCCAAAAAGAGTGCTAACTTTATCATCTTTTTGATGTCATGAAAAGGAAATTTCGTTCTATCACGGTTATCACTGATTGGAGTCTTAATTTTACACTTGTATGCTGCATGAAAGTTTTTAATTGCAATAAAAGCTTAATTGTCCAAATTTAGCAGACTTCAGATCCAACAAATTACAATTAGTTCAAATTGAATACCTAAATAATGACTGTTGTTTCTGAAATAGCCCAGACAAATGACATAATTTACATAGTTTGTATTAGTTTATGCTATACATATAACTAATGTACTTGGTGTTTTTGCATTATGAATATCTTTTGTGTGATGAAGCAAATGGTATAAATTGATGCAATTGCCCTAAAAGCTTCAATTGTATGATGATGTAAATGAAATAAATTGATAACATACATTCGTAACATGCATTGATACAAATAATGTCAATTCAGATTTAACAGTCATTCAGAATTAACTGAAATTGCTTCCCCCAAATGATCTGTTTTTGTTAGATTAAATCTTTGGTTAAAAACCTATATTCTACCCTCTCCTTTTATCATTTACTACTCTGAATTCTAATTATGACTCTTGCATATTTTAATTACTAGAATGTTGTTATTCTGATTGAAACTCTGAACTTCTGAAAAGCAGAAACAGTTTTGAAAGGTAGTCTGCAATAGTTAAAAATAAAATTTCAAAATGAACCGTATACGTTTTGTAAAGTCTTGCTGAATAATTTAGTTAAATTGTATTTTTCCAAAAATCAGATTTCATATCATACTGATAACATTGAATAAAAATGATTTGGGAAAATGTTTCATGCAATAAATCAACTTGGTATAACCAAGCCCTATGTGTGATACCTTTAAGGAGAAATCCAGATAGCAACGACTAGGGTCACTCTAGAATAGTCAAGAGAAAAATTACATTCCTCGCATAAGGAAGCCTATAGAAGGATCCTGCAATCACATACCTTCTCATAGTTTCATGCAGGGTGCTGGGAGTATGTTTATATGTATTTAAGCAACTTAGCTATCTATGTATGCCTGGTTGTTCAGCTCTTCCCTGTTAAATTCAAAAGAGCTACTTGAAGACATTAAAAAGCAACAGCTATATATCCCTGAAAAATGATGTTTATGTAACAAATTGTGATTACTATGGATTAATGAGCTACCAGATTGATTATGATAAGGGTATATTGTGTAATCAAGCTGTCATGATAGGAATATGTAATAAGGGGAGCCAAATTGCGGGGAAGGTGGGGGAATGGAATGAGCTGTGGTGGCGCAGTGGTCAGAATGTAGTATTGCAGGCTAACTCTGCTCACTGCCAGCAGTTCAAATCTCACCAGCTCAAAGTCTCACCAGCTCAAAGTCCTTCCGAGGTTGGTAAAATGAGTACCCAGATTGTTGGGGGCAATAAACTGACTCTGTAAACCTTAGGTCTATAAAGCACTATGAAGTGGTATATAAGTTTAAGTGCTATTTCCATTCCTATTATCTCTGAACATGCCAGAAGAACAAAAGGCATCATGGAAGCACAATTAAAGGATAAATGCCTATTCAGCATCAAATGAGGTTATTATAACTTCTCCAATTGTATGGTTTATTTTTCTCACATATCTTTTTACCTTTTGAGGAATAAAATTAAGGATGCATACGAAAAACACAAGTAGTATGAGCATAATATATAGAAAACATGACCACTTTTATCCTTTCTCAACTTTCTTATATGATAAACCAGTTACTCCCATTCATTCCTGGGAAGAGAGTGAAAACTTTACTTACTTACTTACTTACTTGCTTACTTACTTACTTACTTACTTACTTACTTACTTACTTACTTACCTACCTACTTACCTACCTACCTACTTATTTCATCTTTTTTATGATGAGTGGCATAAATAGGGGTGATCTTAAGTTATATCCACAGAAGAACTGTAGATTCATTCTGAATTCTAATATACACATGTGTTCATGCTCCATTTTCAGTTCATTGCATTGGCATGAATTTAATCTCATACACAGTATTTATTCAATCTAATTATGTTATTATTAACATGAGCAAGAGCATTTTAATAAAAACTATTGGAATGGCTTTTGCTCATATGTTAAATCAATAATAGTTGAACTCATCATTGCTGTGTCCAATAGTATATGTCATTTTTCATAAATCATCCATTTTCATATTCATCAATCATCCATTACAGCTGGAGAATGGAAACCTGTTGTTGGACATAGAGGAAAATCTTGGTAGAATCACTCAGGTAAGCTAATTCTCTGTTAGTTGTGAAAATAATTGTTCATAGATCTTTCAAAGGTCTAAGTAGACACTGATCGCTTAATATAACAAGGCAGAAAAATGCTGTTTTAAAAAAAATATATGTTGCATTTAGGAAAAGCAATGGAATAATATTTTTTCATGTTATATTAAAGCACATATACCAGTATAACATGACAGATGGGAACTAACAAGATTCATTGTGAAACATCATAGTGTTACACTTTATGGAATATAATTTTCCTACAATGCAACCTATGAATACTGAGAAATATCTGTGTATACAGTCTCTATTCAGTATATAATACAATGTGTTATGAAAAAAAAAAGTTATACAGAACAGTCTAACATGAATTCAAGATTATCTCAGACCAAGATATGAAAAGTGACCTACTCAGGCAAAAACAAAATAAGTAGTATGAATAATTATTATGATTAATAGGAAGCAATAAGACAATACAAAAAAGCTATGGATTATATACAGATATGAGAAGGATCTATGCTACAAATCAGAGAAGTGAATTAAAGAAAAGTAGTAAGGGATAGATCACGGGTGTCCAACTTGATCGCATCACGTGATGTATCGGGAGTTTTGGTTTGTGGAGCCTGGTGGACATGGCCTGCTCCTGATTCATCCAGCCTGCAGGCCGCCAGTTTGACACCCCTGGTAGATGTAAAACAAAAATAAAGAAAAAACAGGAATAAGTATATCTTCCCCATCCCTCTCCTGTTTGGTGATGCCACCTAAATTGAGGGACTATTGTGAGGAGCAATTGAGTGAGATTGTGGGAGTACCACTTCTATATTTGGGACAGTGATTACATTCATTGACCAGGTACTCATTAACATCAGCCCTCTCCCCAGCTTAGTTTATATATATGAAAGAAAATCTGCAAGCTCTCTCTACAAAGCTAGAAAGTCAGCAAATCTCCAAAGGCTTTGAATCTTTCCAGAGCTATTCAAAGAGATTTTTTTTCTTTAAAAAAAACTATTTAATCTATTTGAAGATTCAGTTCAAAAGGGTGTTTTGGTCTTTGAATCAAGACTTTTTTCAAATTTACATAGTCATATTTTATATAATATTAATATGATATCCTTGCTTTTAAATGCAATCTATACATACCATTCTTCAAATATTAATGGTCTTAAATGATTAGATTTAGTGTGTGAAAGAATTAATGAATTTGGTTTATTTTAAATCAGGTTGGAAGTTGTGGCAAATCTGTTTCCAGAGCTCTGTATGTTCAGGAGGAACAGATTTACCATTCATAATTTTCTGATTTTGTAAATTTTCTATTTTCCCATTTGTTTTACAGAAAAAAAATCCTCATGCTTAAAAAGAGGATGCCCAAGTAACAGGCAAAGAAGTAAACATAATTCGTGTTTGTAAAATATGGCATATAAATTCATTTTTCTATTTTCATGGAACATAGAATATTTACTGAGTGACGCTAGAAATGTTTAATACATAGACTTAAATAAGACATCCTAGATCTGAATGAATGAAATATTCTTATTAAATACTTTGTTCATTACATAGTTGAATGTGCTGACAAGAAAATCACACAAAAATTATCAATGGAAATCAAATTTAGCAACCCATGGAGGTCTGGATTTGGAGTTACATTCAAAATTAAAGTGGAAAAAAACACTACAGGCTGATCCAACTTTGATGTAATGTCCTTAAAACAAGTCAAAATGAGGCTCAGTAATGTGTGTGGCCTCCACGTGCCTATATGACCTCCCTACAACGCCTGGGCATGCTCCTGATGAGGTGGCGGATGGTCTCCTGAGGGATCTCCTCCCACACCTGGACTAAAGCATCCTCCAACTCCTGGACAATCTGTGGTGCAACATGGCATTGGTGGATGGAGCAAGACATGATGTCCCAGATGTGCTCAATTGGATTCAGGTCTGGGGAACGGGCGGGCCAGTCCATAGCATCAATGCGTTCGTTTTGCAGGAACTGCTGAAACACTCCAGCCACATGAGGTATAGCATTGTCTTGCATTAGGAGGAACCCAGGGCCAACCACACCACCATATGGTCTCACAAGGGGTCTGAGGATCTCATTTCGGTACCTAATGGCAGTCAGGCTACCTCTGGTGAGCACATGGAGGGCTGTGTGGCCCCCTAAAGAAATGCCACCCCACACCATTACTGACCCACTGCCAAACCGGTCATGCTGGAGGATGTTGCAGGCAGCAGAAGGTTCTCCACGGCATCTGCAGACCCTGTCACATCTGTCACATGTGCTCAGTGTGAACCTGCTTTCATCTGTGAAGAGCACAGGGCTCCAGTGGCAAATTTGCCAATCTTGGTGTTCTCTGGCAAATGCCAAACGTCCTGAACGGTGTTGGGCTGTAAGCACAACCCCCACCTGTGGACGTTGGGCCCTCATACCACCCTCATGGAGTCTGTTTCTGACCGTTTGAGCAGCCACATGCACATTTGTGGCCCACTGGAAGTCATTTTGCAGGACTCTGGCAGTGCTCCTCCTGTCCCTCCTTGCACAAAGGTGGAGGTAGCGGTCCTGATGCTGGATTGTTGCCCTCCTATGGCCTCCTCCACGTCTCCTGATGTACTGGCCTGTCTCCTGGTAGCGCCTCCATGCTCTTGCCACAGCTTGCATTGATGTGCCATCCTGGATGAGCTGCACTACCTGAGCCACTTGTGTGGGTTGTAGACTCCCTCTCATGCTACCACTAGAGTGAAAGCACTGCCAGCATTCAAAACTGACCAAACCATCAGCCAGAAAGCATACGAACTGTGAAGTGGTCTGTGGTCACCACCTGCAGAACCACTCCTTTATTGGGGATGTCTTGCTAACTGCCTCTGCTTTCTACCTGTTGTCTATTCCATTTGCACAACAGCATGTGAAATTGATTGTCAATCAGTGTTGCTACCTAAGTGGACAGTTCAATTTCACAAAAGTGTGATTGACTTAAAGTTACATTGTGTTGTTTAAGTGTTCCGTTTATTTTTTTTGAGCAGTGTATATCTTAGTATATGTAAGTACATTGGCAAAACATTAGGCTAGAAACCTATGCAAATACAAATATGCAAATCAGGGAAACGTTTATATTAACTATATTTTATTATATATGCATATTAAGAAATGTTCAAGATTTAAAATATGTTCATGTTTATGTATAAGAGCAATTAAAGTAAAGTTGTTCAGATGTGAACAGCTGAAAGCAGGCAAAAGCAATCTGATACCCTTCTATTTCAGTATTTATTGGTCTCAGCCAACATGGCCAATAAGGACTTGTCTAAATTGTAGCTTACGAATATCTATAGCATACTAAGTTGCTTATTCCTAGTTAGAGAAAACACTTGTTTGCAAATATTTGAAATTCAGCAATGTGCTCCAAGGAAAGAATTTCTGCCTATCAATTCCTATATGTAAGATGTTCCATTGATCCAGTGATCATTTCTCAATCCTCATGGAGCTAGCAGCTTGGCTTATAGTTTTACTAGGATCACACACATATACCATTGTTTTATGAAAAATAAATAATTGGTTCTGTGACTGTCCAGTTCTCATTATTGCAAAACACATTTTAATATGCAATTATTATAGGAATCGTTTCTGTTAAATTCACATGGAAGCAGGCAATATCCTGATTTATTTCAAATAAAATAAGCACTTGCAAAGAAACTTATTAGTGTTGAAACAGACCATGTATTTACATTGTCAAATTAATTTTCGTAATTTCATTATTTACATGCTAATGCAATTCCTTCTAGTTCATCAGTTTGTCGTATCATCATGCTTTCTTTACATCTTTCCATAAATAATTCACTGTGCAGTTACAATTATAATAAACATAGGTGTGCTACATTTGCAAATTCAACTGAAGGCTGAGTTTGCTATCATTCAGAACTAGAGAAACATATAACAAATTTCACTTTGCCAAAGATGCTTGCCTTTACAATAATTATTTTCTTATAATGGTGAGGAATATCTGAGTTTCAACTTTAGACATAACATTACACAACTGGTTCTTTACCTCTGAAGCCACAATTTGTATAATAGCATACTTGTAACCTGACTGTAAAAATACGGGATGTTTTTATTCTTCTTAGAATAAAAATTTAATTAAGCAAAGCGCTGCTTTATCAAAGCACACTTGAATTCTAAAAGCTAAGTATTTTCCTATAACAATTGGAAAATAAATCCCTTGTAAGCAGTTGGAGTTTTCTTTCTTCTTACTACACAGGAAATGGAACTTCAAGATATGAGTGGCATCTTATTAAATGAAGCTTTTTATAATGCTATGGATCATCATCCTCTATTCTATCTGGTACTTATATAAGGAAGCTCTAGTAGCATTTTCATTTTCTTCTGGGAAAACTAGTGACTTTCCCTTTAAATAGAGAAGCTACTGGCATTCTCTTGGATGGGGAGAAGCCAGCTGAAACTCAACCTCAGCGTCGAGCCTCCAAAGAAGAAGCGGTGCGGACAAGCGGCAGCTCCGTATAGTCCCGCCAATTTCTTCAAGCTCTGAGGCTCTTAGGAGCCGAAAGTCACCCTGGACGGGTGGTAAAGGCAGAGGGATGCTTCGGTGGTCGTGAGGAGAGGAGAGTCTCCTCGACTGACCCGAAGAAAACCCCTCCATCCGAACTAAAAAGAGAACAGCCAGAATGGCTGAATTGAAGCCGGGAGGGCAGCTAAGACAGAAGTGAAAAAGAAAGGAGAGATCTTGTAACAGCGTGCTTAGTCTTGGTAAGAATCACTCCAATTTCTGCAGTGGAATTTTCCTTTGAAAGTGGGACTCAAAGGCGGAAATTAGCTGCGATTAACAATCAGGAGTGACTGTCAGATTTAGTAAAGAAAAAAAAATATTGCAGCTAGAAGTAACTTTAAAAGTAAAGGACAGATTGGATTGGTTAAGCCAAATTTCTGTACTGTATTTTTACTACTACTCAACTTGAAGAACTTTGGGAAACTATTGGAAAACAATATTATTCAAAGACATATTGATTGTAGTTAAAGTGTTTTAATTCCATGAGTTTTGCTCTCTTTCAATAATCCAGCGTACTTTTGAACATCCTGTTACAGCCTATTGTTTACAGCGTAATAACAGCAGCCATCTGAGCAATAAATTCCTCCCACCCAGTAAATAACAGCTGCTAGTAAAACAATTAACCCTTGCAGACTCTCAATACTACCTCATTACTTTAATCAAACACTGATTAATTCATTACCTCAAAACTTACAACTTTTCTACCTCATTACCTATATCAATGATTAGATAATCAATTTCTATAAAATAATTTATTAATGGTTTAATTGATTTATTGTTTTAATTGATTAGTGTGATTAGAGTGTTTAGTGCAAATGGTGTGATTACTGATTAGTTTAAAAGATCAAGATTCATGTAATTTAATTGATCAGTAAAATTAGTGATTTAGTGAATTTAATTGAACAGTGTGATTAATGATTAGTGTAATTAATTGATTAGGCTGATTGTTGCTTAGCAAAATTATTTGACTAGAGAGATTATTGCAATTGATTATTGGTGTGATATTGGCTATATTGATTACCCAAAATTGTTTTATTAAGTAATTTAATCAACGTACCGTCTTAACAAACCTACCATGCCAAGAAAAAAGTCCAATGCCAAACCACGACCTAAAGAGAAAGTAATCCCCATCAATGAACCACAAGACTCCTGCACATGCCTTAAATGCTATAAAACTCTAAAGGATAATGAAAATCCCATCAAATGTTCTCTATGTAACAAATACGCTCGTCATGACAGCTTGGGATTACCCGAGCAAATGATTCAATACCTAGAATCATCCAATGAGTTTCCATATCTCTGCATATCATGCAGATCCAAACTGGATCTATTTGAAAGAGTTGATACCATAGAAACATGAATAACATCCCTTGACACCATAGTAGCATCCCTGCATGCTTAAAAAGAAAGATTATCCAACCTTGAAAAAAAAGACACAATGCAAAAACCTGAACATCCAAAAGCTACAAACCATATCTCTATCCAACAACCACAACCCAATCCACAACCCAATCCACAAAAAAACATAAATCAGACAAATAATGATATCCCAATCCTCATCAGAGAAGCTGTTGAGCGTGAATGGAAACGTCAAAATGCCATCTTATTTGGTCTAGAGGACATCAATGACAATGATGATATCACAACTGTCCGAAACATCATCAGTGATTATCAAGCATTAACCATCTCTCCTGATGAAATTCTTGACATTTCCTGCATTGTCCGAGGCCTCAAAAACAGAGATGGCTCTGTGGGCCCACACTTCTACAGGGTCATTTGCAAAAATGAATCAAGCAAACGTAAATTCATTTATACTATAAATTCACTTGCCAAAAGCAACACCAACCATGAGAACCTCCGTTCTCGCCCTGACCTAACCATACAGCAACGTGCTCGCTCCCGTGTACTCCACACAGAACTCAAAAAACGTCTAGACAATGGAGAGAAGGACCTGTACATTGACTACCATGCTGACTGTATCAGAAGTAAGTCACACAACCCGTAACTCAGCTTTAACCTTCAATCACAACCCTACCTCAACCACTCCACCATCACGCAAGACTAGGCACACACGCCCCTAACTACCTCAATTCCAACTACAGCTGGCCTTAAATGCAAGCTACTCAATGCAAGAAGCCTTGTGAATAAAATACCTGAATTTCTCCTCTTACTAAATATGGCTAAATTCGATATCATATTTGTCTGTGAAACATGGCTCAACGCATCTCTCCCTGACTCCCTTACCACAGTAAGAGACTATCATGTTTACCGATCAGATCATGAAATTCGTAGAGGTGGTGGTGTTGCTATCTTCTATAAAAAGTTCTTACATCTAAAAACATCCAAGTTACCCAGGAGCTTGCTCTTCTTGAGACCATCATCTGTGAACTATCCTTAAATATCACATTTCGATTCTTACTATGTTACAGAGCCCCTGATTATGACATCGAACATGTAAACAAGCTAAATTCACTACTAACATGGGCAACATCCTGGCCACATGCTTTTATCTTTCTTGGTGACTTCAATCTACCTCATATTAACTGGACCCTAAACGAATGTACAACTGAACCCATACATGCAATCTTCTACAATGCTGTTACGAATCTGAGACTGGAACAACTAGTAACCAATAATACTAGACTTAACAACTGCCTCGATCTCATCTTCTGCAATAGTTTGAATTTAATTTATGGAATACAAACTAAAGAACCCTTTTCCAACAGTGACCACAATATGATTGACTTTTGTCTCAACATACACCCACACAAAAACCATCACAATTATGTAATACCCAATTATAACTTCAAAAAAGGCAACTATGATCTTATAGACATCCCTTGATTGGCAATCTCTATTCACTGGATGCAATACTGTTGAAGACCATTACAACATATTTTTACTTGAAGTCAAGAGTCATCAAACTATATGTACCATTAACAACTCCCAAAACCAGAAAAAAACAGATTACCCATAACAATAAGGAAACTCCAATCCAAAAAGAGATCACTCTGGCGGAAAAACAAATCTGATCACGTTGCCAACTTCAAAAGCCGATACAAAAATTTATGCCACCAGATAAAGACTGAATGCACCAATTATCACATTAAACAAGAGGAAAACCTTCTACGCACCAATTCCACCCGCACTTTTTACAATTTTGTAAACAACAAACTAAAAGACTCAAGGTCCATCCCACCCCTGATAGGACCTAATGGTAAAGACTGCAACAGCGACACCATTAAAGCCAACATCTTTAACTCATTCTTTAGCTCAGTATTTGTAAACAGCAATGGATCATGCCCAGTATTTCCTAGCTGAACCACAGAAAACTACAATGATCTAATACATATCGATTTTACAGAAGACAATGTTGAAAAAGCACTACGCAATCTAAAACCATCTCTATCTATTGGACCGTATGGAATATGTGCCTACTTCTTAAAAAAGCTATCCACTGCCATAGCAGAACCTCTAAGCATAATCTTTGAAAAATCTTTCAGGACCAGCTCCTTGCCAAACCTATGGTCACAAGCCACGGTCATCCCCATCTTCACAAAGGGAGACTCCAGCCTAGTTGAAAATTACAGACCAATTTCCTTATGCTGCGTCACCTGTAAAGTCATGGAATCAATTATTAACCAATCCATTATCCTCCACTTAGAGACAAACAGCCTACTCTCTAATAAACAATTTGGTTTCAGAAAAAAACTATCCTGTAATCTGCAACTCTTACACTGCAAAAACATATGGACTACACACCTCTATCAGGGCAAAGCAATAGACACAATCTACATAGACTTATGTAAAGCCTTTGATTCAGTGGTACACGAAAAATTACTCCTAAAACTAAAATCTTATGGTATCTCTAGACAACTGCATAACTGGATAGAAGCATTCCTGTCAAACAGACAACAAATGGTCAAAAATGGGGGTGTCCTATCAAACTCTGTACCTGTCAATAGTGGTGTCCCCCAAGGCAGTGTTCTAGGACCAACTCTCTTCATATTCTACATAAATGATCTCTGTGATCATATTAAGAGCAACTGCATTCTCTTCGCTGATGATGTAAAGCTATTCAACACCACAGACAATACTGCTACCCTTCAAGAAGACCTCAACTGTGTGTCAGAATGGTCAAACAAGTGGCAACTTCAAATCTCAACAAATAAATGCTCTGTCTTACATATTGGGAAAAAAAGATCAGAAAATAAATTACAAGCTGAATAGTCAAGACCTTGTTGATGATCCAAACTCTGTCAAGGACCTTGGAGTACTCATCTCTAATGATCTAAGTACTAGACCCCACTGTAACTACATAGCCAAAAAGGCATTAAGAGTTGGTAACCTAATCCTGCATAGCTTTTTCTCCGGTAATATTACAGTAATAACTAGAGCATACAAAACATTTGCTAGACCAATACTCAAATACAGCTCATCAGTCTGGAACCCACATTACGTATCTGATATTAGCACAGTTGAGAAAGTCCAGAAATATTTCACAAGAGTTCTCCACTCCTCTACTCATTGTAGAATACCTTATGCCACCAGACTTGAAATTCTAGACCTAGAAAACCTAGAACTATGCCGCCTTCAGTCTGATCTAAGTATAGTATATAAAATCATACATTGCAATGTCCTACATGTCAGTGAATACTTCAGCTTCAACCATAACAACACAAGAGCACACAATAGATACAAACTCAAGGTTAATCGCACCAAACTTGATTGCAGGAAATACGACTTCATCAACAGAGTGGTCAATGTCTGGAATACTCTACCTGACTCTGTGGTTTCTTCCCCAAACCCCAAAAACTTTAACCTTAGACTGTCTACTATTCACCTCACCCCTTTCCTAAGAGGTCTATAGGGGGCGTGCATAAGTGCACCACTTGCCTACCGTCCCTGTCCTATTGTTTCTTTTATTTTTCTTATATGTACCCATTTCATGTATTCATAACTATGTATATACTTATACCTATTATATTTGAAGTGATTGACAAATAAAAATAAATAAAATAAAAATAAATAAAATAAAATAAAATAAAAGATCGAGTGGTTGTGGGTCTTTATCCCTGCCCATCGGGTTAGGAGAGTTGACATCTTTGACTCTGGATGAGGTAAACTCACCCAGATGTATCTGGTGCATGGCTCCTGCTGGAAGAGCAGGTGGCGGTCAGGACAGAAGGGGTGGGGTTTGTACAAAATTCATCTTGTGAGGCAATAGCAAGTATTTCTGCCTTGTTCAGAATCATATACCTTAGTTATCTTCTGCTAGATCATTCCAATATTTTATAATGGGGCTGCCCTTAAAAAATTAGCTGAAAGCTGCAACTGGTCCAGAATGATGTAGCACATGAAGCTTGCTCTGCAGTTCACCTGAGTTATACGAACTGCATTGGATCCCAGTTGCTTTGTGCAGCCTATTCAAAGTGATGGGTATCACCTTTAAAGTCCTACATGGCACAGGGTTAGGCTAGTTGTGAGACTACCACTTTTTGAAGGTATCTGCCTGTCCTACTAGATTAGATAGGATGGGAACACTACAGATCCTCTCCCTTAAATATTGTCACTTAATGGTACTTCGGAGGCATGCCTTCTTGGTGGCCACTGCAGCCTTAAAATTTGATAGATCCCTACCTTTTTAGCCATCCAGAAGCCTGTGAAAACCAGCATTAAACTAGGCTAGAGTTAACCAGCATTAAACTAGGCTAGAGTTTGTATTGGGAGATGGTTTCATCTGGTGGTGGACGGAAGGGTATTTTTTTTTATCTTTGTTTTTATAGATTGTTATGGAGCTGCCTAGAATCATTATATAATAGGCAGCCATATAAGTTATGCAAATAAATAAGTACTGTTTGTTTGGTTTTTTAAAAAGTGCTACAGAAAGGATTTAATTGGTTCTTTTTTCATCTCTGAGACCCTTTATTTACACTAACTTGACCTCAACAGTTAGCATCCGTTTCCTGAAATGTGTCCATAAGAAAACAAACTTAAAACTCAGAAGCCACTGTTTTGAACAGTAGTTTTAAGTTACTTTACACATTCTGGCCATTTAAAAGATATGAATTATGTCTGAAAGATATATTTGACTCTTGAGTATTAGTAAAGATGAAAAGTCCTACGAACATGGCAATTAGCATGGTCCATATTAATCATTGTACCTCATTTTCTTTTAAAGGGACAAAGCTAAATATCTTTCATTGGTGGTGTTTCTGAAGTTTAATCCAGTGCTTGTCAATCCAATTATAAATATTATTACTTTCATATCTCTTCTGGATATGTGATGAAATGTCATTTTTTTTACACTGATTTCAAATTGTTTTATTCGAATTGAACAGAAGGCCATCTATGTTTACTGTTGGTTTTATTTATTTGTTTGCTCTTTTAGTTTGTAAGATTAATAGGCCGGTTTTCAGTGGCTCAAAATGGGAAATAAGACAATATTTTGATAATGGAATGAACTGTTTCAAACAATAAAAAGTAAGATAAACCAGCATAGAAGATGAGTAGAAATCAAGGCATAAGTGATGGTGCAAAGCTTCACAAGGATGTTCATGGGCTTCTCTTTATGTTCGATTCAGTTAAATACAGGTAGTCCTCGACTTACAGCTGTTCATTTAGTGACCATTTGAAGTTACAACAGCACTGAAAAAAGTGACTTATGAACTTTTCACTTATGACCGTTGCAGCATTCCCTGGGTCATATGATGCTCTTTTGTGACTTTTTGACAAGCAGTCAATTGGGGAAGCCACTTAACAACTATACTAACTACTAATTTTAACAACTGCAGTGATTCACTTAACAACTGTAGCAAGAAAGGTCATAAAAGGGGGCAAAACTCACTTAACAAATGTCTCACATAGCAACAGAAGGTTTGGGCTCCATTCTGGCCGTAATTCGAGGATTACCTGTACAGAAATCAAATTAATATTTCTGCTCTGGATGAATAGAAAATCCCTTCCCTACAAAAAACAAAAATAAAAAAAGATACTAAACATTAAAATGTAAAATACTGCATTATTTTTTTTTGGCATGTTCCACTAAGTATCCAAAAACTGGCAATCAGTACCTAAATAATTTACAACAGATAATATTGAGAAATTGAACTTGCTTTCTCTCTGCCATGGTTTAGAAAAATATGGCTAATTCTGTCTTATATTGAAATTATTTACAGGCTGTTCCCCAACTAGAACTGTTTGGGGATATGTCCACTCCTCCAGATATAACCTCTCCCCCTGTAAGTATTGCTGTTAAAATTGCTGGATTATTTGTTGCGTGCCGATGTAAACATCTGTATAATATCAATATACAACACATTTTGATATTCATGAGAAAGACTGAAGACTGAGTTTGACAGGATTCCAAAAGGGTTATAGTCATACTACCCAGTTTGAATTTCTTCCTCTATAACATTGCTAATTATCTTACTTTTAAAACCCTAATTATTTATGCTAATCCCCTGTGAAGTTACTAAAATTACACAGCCTTAGACTTTTATGAAGAAACAGGTGCTGAAAGAATTTGCATATATTTTAGAAGTTGCAAAATAACACTTTCAGATTTTGCCAAGTATCTACAAATTTTATGAGAATTTGGTGGTAACATTTCTCATCCTGTTTCTAGTTATAGGTAGCTTTCCTTGTCACTTGTTAATATTTATCCCCTCTCTCTTCTACTACTCCCACCCATCATCCACTGTTGGCTTTTCTCGTTCATGCACTAGCTGTTTTAATTAGGGAAAGGATATGGAACTAGTTCTTGGCAATGAAAGCAGCACATGAAATATGACCTGTGACATCTTATCAAGGCATTTTAATTGTTTCTTGTTTTATAGACCCCTGCAACTCCAGGTGATGCCTTTATCCCATCTTCATCCCAGTCACTTCCTGCTGGTACAGAGGTATTTAGTTCTGTACCTTACAGCACTGCTGCTGTACCCTCAGGTAAATCTTTTCCATCAAGATATTTAACTAGAAATTTTAAGCTCAATCTGGGACGAAGGGATGTTATTGTGTTACACATCAAAACATTTGAAGCCCTAAACAAGGGGTCCCCAAACTTGGCAACTTTAAGACTTGTGGACTTCAAGAATTTTGGGAGTTGAAGTCCACAAGTCTTAAAGTTGCCAAGTTTGGAGACCTCTGCCCTAGACAGATCTTGTATGATTTATAATTTTAGTTATTGGGTACTGATTCATACCTCTTTGCTCACATATCATTATCTGTAACATCTGAGCCATTGTAAACTTAACATCACAGACAGAATGTTTACCTCATCTCAGCCAATTTTTTTTCAATCATTCTTATTTTGAAAATTTGGCGGAACCCTTGGGAATTTGATTTCATAATCAAAGTAATAAATCACTCTTACTTATTAAAGGACTCTTTGATCTTAAGATTATTTATTTTTCTTTTGAAGCATCAGTAGCGCTAAAGGATGAAAACTATTGTTCAATATTCTTCAGAGACCAAAATGCAAATCTAGTTAATATTGTGCCCCACTTTTGAAGCTCAAAAAGTTTTTCAGATGTTAAATTTACTTGTTCCTGCTATTTTTGAATTCTGAAACAGTTGCCACTGACCCACTGCTAGGTCAAGGTATAATTTCACATTTATGCATAAGGTATGCATACCTTAGGCTGTAATAGTTCATAATCTAAAAGCAAAATTCTGAAACACTCCTTTGTAAAAATATTTGATTTGGATTCTGAGGGGTTTGTAGGCTAGGCTTTGACTCACAAGCGTGGCAGGCGGTAGCATGGCCAAAGATTTTTATGTTGTTCCAATTGAACTCTTCTAGCTTCACAGATGCAGCAGTTGGGTCTAAGGAAGTCTTCTTACCTTCAACAAACTTACCAAATTGTCCCCTTTTTTCTGTAAATAACATTTCATCTACATTTATTCTACTGACTAGTTAACTAAGCTCTTTTCTGTCCATTATAGGATAAAGACAAAAAAAGCATTAAGATTCAAGCCTATAGCCTATACCTATTTTCAGAAATATTTTATATTTTAACAAACTTTTGTTCTTTTCAATCTGAACTCATGATCTCATGGGCATTAAAATAAATATGATTGAAAACATTTTGTTGCATCTTGCTTGCAAATGCCAAGTCCCATCAAGTCCAAAGCAAGTTGGTGGGTAAGGAATGCAATTCACATAGTATGGAAACTGGTGTATGTGCACTGTACACACAATTTGGAAAATTATAATTCTGCTATATCCATTATCTCTGACTCTCTCCCTCTCTCTAAAAATATTGCTTTTTTGCAGCTTATATGAATACATACTTGGATGTATAGTTGTCATTTTTCCAAACAAGGATAAGGAACTAGTTTCTTGCATAAATCAGCACCAATTGCTTAAGTCTTTTTGGGTAGTCTTTTCAGGGTCAAAAATACTCGTTGGATGATGGAATAGTGTCAAAAATAAAAGAAGAAATAAATAAGTTTGCTTATTTTAAAAAAGAGTTTGGGAACAACTTGGAAAAATGCTTTTTCTCCTAGGTTAGAAGCATTTGTGTTTTGTTTCAATTGCTCTGTTTTTGCCATTCTTGCATTGTCCTCACTGTCCATTCTCTTTTCTTTCCAAAGGTTATGTTGCAATGGGAGCTGTCCTGCCTTCCTTCTGGGGACAGCAACCACTTGTTCAACAACAACTGGCCATGGGTGCTCAGCCTCCAGTTGCTCAGGTGATGCAAGGAGGACAGTCAATTGCATGGGGACAACCTGGGATGTTTCCTCCCACCCAGCAACCATGGCCATCTGTAGCTGGTCAGTTTCAGCCTGCTGCCTTCATGCCAACACAAACTGTTTTGCCTTTACAAGCAGCCATGTTTCAAGGTACCATTGTTCCCACTGCTACTGTTCCACCTACCAGTGATTCCACTAGATCAAGTCCACAGACAGATAGCCCAAGGCAGCAAGCTGGAAAAGAAATGTTTAAAGATTTCCAGATGGCTCAGGCACCTCCAGTACCATCACGAAAACCAGATCAGCCTTCCCTCAGTTGTACCTCAGAGGCCTTCTCCAGTTACTTTAACAAAGTTGGAATGGCACAGGAAGCAGATGATTGTGATGACTTTGATATTTCTCAGTTAAATCTGACTCCTGTGACGTCTACAACACCATCAACAAATTCACGTGAGTATCTCAGTGTTTGTGCTCTAGCCTTGTTTCTCTTTTTTTCTGAGCCATATGCATTCTGTTTGAAAGTGGGAAAACATGAACTTCAAATAATCACATCAGATTTATGGAAATATGTACATTCTGCTTTCATGAAGTTCACTTTGAATAACAATGTAATGCTATCATAAAGAGGCTAAGAACCAGAACTAGATTTGTATTCAGTAGCAATTCAATACTTTTTTTTTCTTCCAATAGTAGCTATCCTTGATGTAGTGATAACTTGCCAGTTTTGAATTCGGAATCTCCAGCCTTACTTGATTAATGTGATAACATTATTGTAAAAACATTTTATGTGAATCAATCCATGTACAATGAATTGCAGGTGAAAAAAATGATATCCATACTATGGTATGTGTACTTTGAACTTCTCATGCAACAGTTGCCTATGAAAATAGTCAAAAGCAATATTGTTGATTTTAGATTTGATTTCTTTCACAATATTATTTAGTTATTTCAAATACTCATATGGCTGTCCATTATAACTGTGTGGCTTCCAATCACTAATTAAAACAATATCAATATTAAAACCATAAATATTAAACACCTAGGCCAAAGTTAAGTTTCTGACCCACAGTCCTCTCACCTATCTCAAAGTACCTCAGTGCTGGGTGAAAATCTGGGTTTCCAATGCTTTTTGAAAGCTTGGGAGGATACCCCAGGGTAAACAATGTTCCATAGTGCAGGTATGGAAAAGCATGCTTCCTAGCTCTCATAAGAGGGCAATGTTTAAGGGAAGGGACTAGGAGTGTGCCCATACTATCTGATATGATACGATGGGTAGATGTCCTTAGGGAGAGGTGATCCAGCAAAAAATCTGACCTTGGACTTTAAAGATGAACAGTTTTTTCCCCAGAAGAAGACTGATAGCCAGTGCAGTTCGCACAACAATGGTGTTACGTGGGTAAATCTAGAGTAACCCATCACTGTGTCTGCTGCTCCATTCCGGACTGGTTGTAGCTTCCAAGTGGCCTTCAAAGATAGCCACATGTAGAGTGCATTGAAATAATCTAAATGGAAATTGAGTAAGGCAGGAAAGACCATGAGCAAAGACTCAAAGTCTAGGAAAGGGTGTAATTAGAACACCAGACAAATCTATGCAAAGATTCCCCTAGACACATCTGCATAAGCAGGAATCATGAATCTAGGAGGGCCTCCAAATTGCACATCAACTCAGTCCAAGAAAATGCCATTCCATCCAGTGTTGAAGATGAAATATGAACTGGGCCTGGGGTACATAAACCCAGAGCTACTCCATCTTGCCAGGATTCATTGAAACTAGTTGTTAGGTATAACATTGATACCAAATATGGTTTGGGTGAATAAATATATAAAACTTAGATATCATGGTTTAAGTGCTTATCACTTTAAGCACAATGCAGCAGGAAATTAGCCGATTAAGGGTGCGGCTAGAAGTTACAATATAAGGAAGCATTAGAAGCTGGAAAGCTTACTGTCTGTCTGTAACTGTGTGCTACTACGTCTGTAACTGTGTGTTGCTGCGACTAACTGTGATTACTGACTGTGAGTGCCTGAGACTGAACTGTTATTGTTTGCTACTGTTTGCTGATTTACTGCGTAATTCTACTGAATATCCAGCGTTTGTTTCTCTGGAGAGTGAAACCGGAGGAGGAGAAGATATCTTTATCGGCTGATAAAGATATTGCAAGGACTCTTAACTTGGATTATACTAGTGAGTCTTACTGGATGGAAATACTGTGAATGACTTAATGGACTGAATGACAATGCTTAAACTCTAACTGGATTAAAAACTATTTAAACTACAAACAGTGTTTGTGTTCAGTGTGTGTATACTCTGGGGTCCTTCCGCTCTCCTTTGGTTGCCTGGCTTGACTACTGCTGCAATACTCTTCAAGGGGTTTAAATCCCCAAAACCCTAACATTGGTTATGGGCCCAGCAGCATAGTCTAACTAACCAGGATATAGCAGAGAGAGTTGGTGTGAGTTGCACATTACTGTAAAAACAAACTATTTTAATTAGTTTAAAATAGTCAAAATATCTGAAGAGTAATGGCACAAGTAAATTTGTCACAACTGTCCATGATATCCAGGCTGGATGGAACAAACTATGTTTCATGGTCAATGAAATGTAGTTTACTTCTACGCAGAGAAGGTTTGTGGGACATTATAGCAAACCCACCAGATGTGAGTAGCTGGGATCCTGCTAATGATGATGATAACGAAAAGTTACAAGATTTTAAACTGAAGAATGAGCAGGCTTTATGCATCATAGCACTGACTCTCTGTGATCAGCAGCTTGTCCATATTCGTGGAGAAGAAAATGCTGCAAACTGCTGGGAGAACCTCAGGAAGATTTATGTTCGGGACAGTGTAGGAGCACATATAAATCTTACACGAAGCTTTTTCGAACGCATCTTCAGAGGAATGGAGATATGTTAGTTCATTTAAACTGTATGAAGAGCATTTTTCAAGATTTGCAAGAAAAAGAGCTTATATTTAATGAACTGCAACAAGTCTACATAATAATATCTTCATTAGATCAAAGCTATGATGACTATGTGACTTCGTTGGAAGTATTGCCAAAAGAAAGCCTCTCATTAACCGACATAACAGGCAGGCTACTAGAAGAAGCCAGAAGAAGGCGTGAGCGTGACGAGCTGAGAGAAGATAAGAAAGAAGAGAAATTATCTTCAAAGCTTGAAAGAAACCAGATTAGCAAAGTAAAGCACCCGGAAGAAGAGAATTTATCTTCAACGGCATACACAATTAAAAGTGTTTTAATTGTGGAGGCAGAGGACATTTGGCAAGATTCTGCAAAAGAGAAAAAGCCAGAATGTAAAAAAGCCAAAGAAAGCATTTGAACTAGCCACGTTTAGCAACTCTGATGTGAAGAATAATTTATGGGTGGTTGACAGTGGCGCATCCTACTGCATCACAAGAGATAAGACAAAATTTATAAAAATGTCTACAAGTTCTCAACATATATCACTTGCCAATGGCTGGAACCTGAAAGCGAAAGGTCAAGGTTTTGCACGTTGTCCGATTACATAAACCAGGATATAAAAATGTTGTATGTACCGCAACTAAAGTTTAATTTGCTTTCAGTAAGGGTATTAGATAAATTAGGTTATGTAATTACTTTTAAAGATAATAATTGCATAATTGAAAAAGATAACAAAAGGGTAACTGCAGCTTTAAATGGAACATTATATGTATTAGATAATAGTAAGAAAAAGGAGGCACATACTGTATTTAATAATATAAAGCCTCATGATGAATGTATCCATTTATTGCATAGGCGTTTGGGGCATGTAAATTTTAAAATGCTAAAACGTACAGTTGAGTTATCTGAAGGAATAAGGTTAAAATCTTGTGATAAATATTTGCGTTGTAATGTTTGCTGTGAAGATAAGAGCAAAGTATTGCCTGCAAATAGGCTAAATGGTTTCAAAACAAAAGAACCTTTAGAAGTAGTATTTGCAGACATAATAGGTCCAAAGAAACCCAGTATGGGGGTGCTAGATATATACTGAGCATTATGGACCATTATTCTAGATATGGGTTTTGCTATTTAATGAAAAGCAAAACTGAAACATATCAACATTTTTTCAATTGGCTTAGGTTTGCTGAAAGAAAGTCTAAACGACAACTGATAACCCTGGTGACAGATAATGGTACGGAATTTATTAATAACAAATTCCAGAACAGACTTAAGGTAGCTGGAATAGAGCATAAGAAGTCTGCTCCATACAGGCCAGAACATAACGCTTTTATTGAAAGAAGAGGCCAAACACTACAGGCAATGGTTAGAACAATGTTAAATGATTCTGGGTTACCTGATTCTTTGTGGGGGAGGCTACAATGTGTGCTAATAACATATTGAACAACGTTGTTAATACAACAACAGGTGAAATTCCATTCACCAGATGGCATGGCAGGAAACCTGACCTAAGTTACCTGCACACATTTGGTGCACCAGCATGGGTGCATATTCCTGCACAACTCAGAAAAAAAGGGCAACATAGAGCTAAAAGATTTTCTTCGTTGGTTATCAGGCAAACCATAGGGCATATAGATTTTGGGAGAAAGGCACATCTAAAGTGTTATGTAGTGCTAGTGCCCAATTTCTAGAACATGAAGGATGGGAGAAATTAGAACAGGATGCCAATAAAGATGTAATTATTGAATCCTATAGAAATCCCATTAGTTATCCCTGTAACTTTAAAAATAAATTAAAGAGACAAATACAGGATGAAATAGTGCCCATAAAGGAAGGAACAGATTCAATAGCTGAACAGGATGAGGAAGATGAACAGGTAGTAGTTCAACAAAGTCCTCCTGTAAGCCCTGTAATTCCCAGAAGAACTACACGTATATCTAGACCGCCTGATAGGTACCAGGCTAACACAGTGTGCCAGATTAATCAAGTTCCTAATTCTGTAGAAGAAATTAAAAAGTATCCTAATAAGGAAAAAGAAAATGGTATGCAGCAATGAATAAGAACTGAATTCATTAAGAGATATGAAGGTGTATGAAAATGCCAAATTACCTGTAGGAAAGAAATCCATTGGCTGCAAATGGATATTTAAGGTAAAAACAGATAAGATGGTAATTTAATCCATAAGGCAAGGTTAGTAGCCCAAGGTTTTAGGCAGAATGCTAATGACTATGATGAGGTGTTTGCACCTAGTCTTAAGGCAGCAACCTTGAGAGCAGCTTTAGTGTGGGCAGCTAGTAAAAACTATATAGTTAACCATCTAGATGTGGAAACTGCTTACTTGCACGCCCCATTAAAACATATTATTTATATGAAAAAACCTGTTGGTATTAAAAGTGAAAATAAGGATAATAATGATTGTTGGTTGTTAAAGAAAAGTCTCTATGGTCTTAAACAATCAGGCTATGAATGGAACCAGTATATTGTAAAGGAACTAGACAATATGGGATTTAAAGCTGGTTTAGCCGATCCATGTCTGTTTAAGAGGGAGACAAATGGGAAAGTATCATTATTATTACTATTCACAGATGATATTGCTTTGATAACTGAAACTAATGATGAAGCAAATAAAATAATAACATCATTAGGAAAGAGAATAAAGATCAAGCAATTAGGGGAGATAAAGAAGTATCTCGGTTTGAATATAAAGAAAACACGGAAAGGTTTTAAGATATCTCAGGAAGATAAGATAAGCAAATTGATAAAGATTACAAGATGGAGCTTTGTAAGCCAGCTAAGACTCCAATGAGTCAGGAGTTTTGCAACACTGATGTACAAAGCCCTGAGTTTGATAAGGTGATTTATCAATCTTTAATTGGTAGTTTGAGTTATATTAGTAATTGGTCTAGACCAGATATTTCGTACTGCGTGAATCAGTTGGCTAGATTCAATTCTGCACCATGTGAAAGACACTGGAATGCAGCTAAGAGGATATTAAGATATCTTAAAAGACAATGAATTATTCATTGTATTTAGAACCAAAGGGTGATTTAATTTTGAGTGCTTATGCAGATGCTAGCTTTGCATCAGAAAGAGACACTAGAAAGTCGACTTCAGGAACAGCCATAATGCTGGGTAATACATTAATAGGCTGGAAGTCAATAAGACAACAGCATATAAGTTTGTCTACTATGGAGGCAGAATTCTCCTGTTTATCATTGTTATGTACAGAATTAATAATGTATAAACAAATGTTAATTGATATAGGTATAACTGTAGATTATCCTATAATTATACATGAAGATAATCAGGCAGCAATTCAAATGGCCACAAATATTGGAGTAAAAACAAGGAGCAAGCATACAGATCTAAGATACCTAAACGTGAGACAATCTGTAAGAAGTAAGATGATTCAGCTAGAGTACTGTATGTCGGAGGACAATTTAGCTGATAATTTTACTAAAGCCCAAGGTGCCAGTAAGCACCAGGAGTGTTGTGAAAAATATGGGATAAGATTGTAAAGGTATTATATATTTATTTCACCCAAAGGGAGTATGTTAGGTATAACATTGATACCAAATATGGTTTGGGTGAATAAATATATAAAACTTAGATATCATGGTTTAAGTGCTTATCACTTTAAGCACAATGCAGCAGAAATTAGCCGATTAAGGGTGCGGCTAGAAGTTACAATATAAGGAAGCATTAGAAGCTGGAAAGCTTACTGTCTGTCTGTAACTGTGTGCTACTACGTCTGTAACTGTGTGTTGCTGCGACTAACTGTGATTACTGACTGTGAGTGCCTGAGACTGAACTGTTATTGTTTGCTACTGTTTGCTGATTTACTGCGTAATTCTACTGAATATCCAGCGTTTGTTTCTCTGGAGAGTGAAACCGGAGGAGGGAGAAGATATCTTTATCGGCTGATAAAGATATTGCAAGGACTCTTAACTTGGATTATACTAGTGAGTCTTACTGGATGGAAATACTGTGAATGACTTAATGGACTGAATGACAATGCTTAAACTCTAACTGGATTAAAAACTATTTAAACTACAAACAGTGTTTGTGTTCAGTGTGTGTATACTCTGGGGTCCTTCCGCTCTCCTTTGGTTGCCTGGCTTGACTACTGCTGCAATACTCTTCAAGGGGTTTAAATCCCCAAAACCCTAACACTAGTTCCTTCTCCATGTAGACCCTTACAGCCTCCAGGCACTCAGCCAGCACTGTGTCATCTGTCTGACTAGAGATAGAGATATATAATTGCATATTATTACCTTAATTATAGAGGTATCTCAATCAGTGTTGGTATTAGCAACAACAGCAGTAATTTTGAAGACGTGTAGAAGATTGTAAGTGCTAAAATAATATATATTGTACTTTTTAAACATGTTAGAATCAAACTGGGTGTGCAGAAACCTGGTATGCTTCCCTCCCCCCCCCCTCCCCCCCAGTTATATATTGCCAGTTCTTTATCCATGGACTTGTCAAATGACAGGTGAAACATGTATGATTTTTGTTGAAGCAATAAAATTAAAGTCACATTTTAAATCCTATTTGTTTTAAAGGAGTGGTCTCTAAGCACTTTATTAAGGAGAATCTTAACCTTTAATTAAGCCAACTTGTCATAGCCACATATGTTTCATCACACCATATCACCAAGTTCATAGATCACCCTATTTTTCTCACAACAGTTCAAAAGGTTACCAAATGACATTTAGAATCCACAGCACTAATTTTTGTTATTTATTTGTTTGATTGATTGGTTTTGTTAGCCCCAACTCCTGCTCCTAGACAGAGTTCTCCATCTAAATCCTCGGCATCTCATACCAGTGACGCTGCTGCAGATGACCTCTTTGAAGAGGGCTTCGAAAGCCCAAGCAAAAGTGAAGAGCAAGAAGCAGTAAGTAACCCAGTTCTCATTTATTAATATATTCACTCATTTATTTTGGCTGAACCGTTAACATAATCCATAGATTTTTACCTTTAAATTTTAAGAGAAATATGCATGTTTAAATTTAGAGAAATTGTTTAACCTTCCCACTTCCTTTCCCCCTTCTCCAACTGCCACTTAAAGTTCTTTTACGCTTCTCTTGGTTATTCACCACTAATAACACTTGTGGAGTATGATGTACAGCTTTCTGATCAGCCCTGATGTTTACTAATAAGGACAGTGGTGTGCATACTACAGAAGAGTTAAACCTGAAGGCAATTCACCATAGCTTGACATTTACATTTACAAATTTACAAAATTTCAATGTATACAGTTTATTGGGGTGTTTCTTCTTTTTATTAGTTTCTACTAAACTGGACCTTCTTGGTTCAGTTCTCTTGCTACCTCTTAAAAGAGATAAGGTTCAAGAAGTATAGAAAGAGGGTAACATGAAAGGATATAGAGTCCCTTTAAATTTATGGTTCCTAGCTGGTTAAGACAAAAAGATATATAGTGCTACCTTAGTACTCATCATTAATTGGTTCTAGGAGGCATGCCGAGTATTAAAAACAAGTACCAAACAAATCATGTGACTTACCACATGTCCTTTTTTTCCAACCAGGAAGGAATTCCTGTCTGTCCCTTTTCCTATGTCAGTGACCTTCCAGCATATCCATCCTCTGCGGCCATCCCCTGCATGCTTTCTTTATCAACAACCTTCCTAGCATAGCTGACTTCTTATCCATTGTCCGTGGCCATCTGCCTCTTCCTATCATATTGTACCAAACAAACGATGAATACTGGGACAACATTTTTACATCAAAATGCAGTATCAAATTCAATCAGTTTTGAAGCAGTCTAGTACTAAGATACCACTGTAAGGACAAAATAGGCATAGGCAACTTTAGAAGCATGCAAAACATTGTACCCTTCCACTTAAAAGTATAGCAACATTTTAAGTTCATTCTTGTCTAAGTTGGGCTATGAGATCTGGCTTGCATAAATCTGGGTGACCAAATCTGGAAGGCCACTGGTTGGCAGCAAAAATCAAATATCTTTTCTATTATCAAATGGTTGTCATTTTTTTGTGTCTTCCTTTGTTCTGCAATCCGAATTATCTGTCAGCTCTATCTATTGAGCTAAACTGAAAATCTGCACCAGTACCTAGACCTTATCACATTTTTCTTATAAATAGAAAAATAAGTAGGATTTGAATGCAAAATGAAGTATTTCAATTGCACAGAGAAAGTTTTGGGTGACCTGTGTACGGCTTAATATTCTCTTAATACATCTCTTAATACTCCTTCTTCTGTGCTTGAACAAGTAAAGGGATTATTTGGAAGTCATACGTAATTTGCATTCAATAAGAATGTATTAAAAGTTGAAAAGGATAATGCTTAGGAAAAGGGGGTACATATAATTACAGACCAACTTAATTGTACATCATAAAATGGTTCAAAAAATTGGAAGATGATTTGAATATGTGTGTGTGTGTATATATATATATATAATGTTTATATAAAATAATGTAATAAACCAGAATAACAAAGCAACAAAGTGACTCTGTTCAAAAATCTACTTCTTTAAATAAATGTTTTTATGTCCACAAATTAAATTTCCACTAAAAGCCATCTGCCTTGAATTGTTTTACTTCACAATATTTACAATGCTTGTATTATCCACAAACAAGGACTGAACTAAAACATTACTTGCAAATTAATTTTATATTCAGGATGACAGTTTCTTTTCTTTCTCTTTTTTTCTTTTTTTGAAGTATCTTATTTTTAAACAACTTTTTTTTAAAATTCCCACAGACTTTCTACGTTTCAGAGTGGGGGGGAGGGTTTCCCTGGGGAACTTTTGATCATGATTTTGATTCTCGGGGGCTGTGATAGGTTTCTCCTGTGCATTCCTGAAAAATAGTGCACATTTTCCTAGCAATATGATCATGAGGACTGAATAATCCCATAAAATCAGGGTCATGGGTATTCAATTCATTTCGGCTTTTCATCCACAGTGGGTAACTTTGACGAAATGCATTGGTGGCATGAAAATAACCTCTGATGTTGTTTTCCTTTCTGCTGTTGAAAAAAAAAGGTGTTATGTTCTTATATTCTAGCCTGATGGATCTCAGGCCTCATCCAACAGTGATCCATTTGGTGAACCTATTGGTGATACTGTAAGTCCACAGGGCGATAGCTAGATAGCGCAGGTTGGGGTAGGTATCTGTCCTTCTCTCTGTCTCTTTCATTCGCTTACTTTTCAACCATTCCCTTTCACTATTGCCTGTCTTCATTTTCTTGGATGCTGTATGTGCAGAATTTCATTTTTTTTCCCACCTCACTACTTTTCACACCATAATTCCATTTGCAGGTAATGTCAAAATATTGGCTTTTGAAATTACAGCATAATAGAAAGGGAAACATGTATTAAAGTGAAACTGGAGATTGTGACCATTAACCAGGGAAGAAATCATGCATTTGTTATTGTCAATCTCCAATTTCTGGTATTCATGATGAGTTATAAATGTTCTATACGATTATCAATAGTCTCTTGAAAAATTTACTAACAGTTTGATTCAAATTGTTATTGATATACAGTTTGTTAATTGATGCAGAGTCATGCTATCATTCCCAACTATTGTTTAGTTATACATTTTCCATTATCAAATTTAAGGTGATGTGTTGTTGTAATCATTAATAGCTCACTTTGCATGCTGATAGACCTTTTTAAGCTGATTGTGGCTAATTTTATACTTGCATGTGTTTTGTTTGAATGACTGTAAAGGTGCAGTGCTTGTGAGTGCTAAACATACCCATATAATTTCAGTTCTACTATTGCTATATTAAATATATTCACCATGTATGATATATATATATTCTCTTAAGTTTTCGCAGGTACTTACATGTATGGTATTCAGCTTTGTTCGGGTATTTTCCCACGTCATTATAGTTGTGCTTTTAAAGTTGTAGCAACGTTTCGGCAGAATCTCATTTGCCATCATCAGGCTTCTGTACTGAGTTCGTCTGTGAGTCAGACTTTTACAGTTGTTTCAGTTTTAAATTTGGGGCTAGCCTACTGCTGTGCCAGAATGGTTTTTTCTTCATCCTGATTGGTTGGGAGTCTTGGTCTTTATTATTGGTCTTGGAGTTTGCTGTGTTCTGCTTGATTGGTGTTCCTAATATCTTCTGTCTGTTTTGTGGCTTTTTTTGTCTTGATTGGCTGGCAACATTGTGTTCCTGTATTGGAGGCTTTTAGTGCAGCTTGGCTACGGGTAAATGGACGGCTATCATTTATTAGGAAGCTAGGTTTCATCTGGGTGCCTGGTTGGGGTGTGTTTGAGCTGGAGGTATCAGGGGGGATCTGTTTGTGCCCAGGTGTTTGCCTGGCTTGTGGTGTGGAGATTTTTTTGTTTGTGAGTGCAGGCTTCCAAATAATTGACAGTCTGGTGGAATCATCTCTTCTATTCATGCTTTCAGGTCTTTTTTCAATCTTTATGGCTTCTCTGATAATTCTGTGGCTGGGGTTTTCTATAGTGGCTAGGGTTTTGGTGTCATTGAAGTCGATGCTATGACCTGTGGCTTTCATGTGTTGGACTAGTGAGGAAGTGTGTTCCAGCTTTTTTACTGCATTTTTGTGTTCATCCAGGCGGGTACTTATTCTTCTATTGGTCTGTCCAATGTATGTGGCAAGGCATGATGCTTCATATATATGCCTTGGTTTTCCAGGTCAATTTTATCTTTGGGGTTTCTAAGGATGGCTGCCATTTTTCTGTCTGTTTTGAAGGCAGTCTTGATGTGATGCCTGTGTAGTATCTTACTGATTTTGTCTGTAGTACCTCTTATGTAGGGCAGGACAGCTGTTCCATAGGTCTGTTCATCTTCTAGGTCTCCATAATGTCTCAGTGTGTTTTTGTGGATCAAGCCAGTGATTTTGCTTTTGTGGAAGCCGTTGGCTGTCAGTACTTTAGTCAGGGTGCATAGTTCAGTCTTTATGTGTGTCTTGTCTGCCAGGTGTTTGGTTCTGGCGATTAGTGTTTTGGCCACGGAGTTTATCTGTGCTGGGTGGTGGTGGGATTGGGCGCTGAGGTAGCGGTTGGTGTGTGTTTTCTTCTGGTATACAGTGTGTCCTAGTGTGCCATCTATTTTTTTGTAGATTAGTACATCTAGGAATGGTAGTTGTTTGTTTGTTTCCGTTTCCATGGTGAACTTGATTTTGGGGTGTGTGCTGTTTAGTTGTGTTAGGAAGTTGTTTAGGTTTTCTTTTCCATGGGGCCAAATCACAAATGTGTCATCGATGTATCTTAACCATAGTTTGGGTTTGTGGGTGGCATTAGCCAGGGCTCTGGATTCGAATTCTTCCATGAACAGGTTTGCAATGACGGGTGACAGTGGTGATCCCATAGGGGCTCCTTCAATTTGTTTGTATCTTTGTCCTTTGTATATGAAATATGTGTTGGTTAAGCAGTGTTCTGCTAGTTCCATGAGGTGTTTAGCTGGTTGGTATTTATTTTTGATGATTTCAAGAGTTTCTTTTATCGGGGCTTGAGTGAATAATGAAACCACTTGTTCCACGTGTATATCTTTGATCATTTCCAAGAAGTGGTATGAGTTTTGTACATGTGAAGCTGCTGTTTCAGCATGGGCTGTAGCTGTTTTGCTAAGTGTTTAGCTAGGTTTTGTAGTGGTGCTTCTATGGAGCTGACTATGGGTCTGAGAGGTATGCCTTCTTTGTGTATTTTTGGGAGGCCGTATAGTTTGGGGCATCTGGAAGATTTTTCTCTTGGGATGATCGTCTGTTGGATCTCTTTGCTCATGTGGCTGGTGATAATTTTCTTCTTGGTTGATTTTTTCAGATATGTGGTTGGGTCCGTGTTTATGGGTTTGTATGTGGAGTCTTGGAGTAGGTCTGTCAATTTTGTTTTGTAGTCTTTTCTATCCATTACTACTGTGGCATTACCTTTGTCTGCTGGAAGTATGATTATGCTGCTGTTGTTTTTTAGGGCTTTCGGGGCTTTTAGTTCCTCTTTGTGCAGGTTGCTTTTGGGTGTTTTGCTTGTGCATCAAGCAAAGACAAAAAAATCAAGACAATCAAGACAAAAAAAGCCACAAAACAGACAGAAGATATTAGAAACACCAATCAAGCAGAACACAGCAAACTCCAAGACCAATAAACACAGACCAAGACTCCCAACCAGTCAGGATGAAGAAAAAACCATTCTGGCACAGCAGTAGACTAGCCCCAAATTTAAAACTGAAACAACTGTAAAAGTCTGACTCACAGACGAACTCAATACAGACACCTGATGATGGCAGATGAGATTCTGCCGAAACGTTGCTACAACTTTAAAAGCACAACTGTAATGACGTGGGAAAATACCCGAACAAAGCTGAATACCAATACATATAAATACCCGCGAAAACTTAAGAATATGAATATATATATATTCCTGGTGAACTGAACAAGATTAAACGTGGTGTGATTTACTATTCTTCTCTCTGTATAAAACATCTAAAGCAAATCCATAAAAATGAAGGAAATATTTTTAGTGCCTAAAGTATATGTTTCCAGACTTAAGAATGTGGAATGGGGTTATTGCTAATCTGTTTCACCAGTCACAATAGGTGAATGAACCAGACTTTCCTGACCACCATATCCTTAAATTTTAGGCTTTATTTATTAAGGCCATACGGCCATACTGGATGGGCAGAACAAAAAAAAAAAAAGGACAAATAACAACGTCAGCTTATATTTCATTGTTCTGATGAAATTGATGAAAATGCAACCACATCTGAAATATTTTTATCCCATTTTTGTTGCTTTGCCCAGCCATTGTTAATCTCACCAACTGATCACTTTTCTCTATTTTTAAATAGTACGGTGCCAATGCCAATGATCACTAGCTTTATATTGCTATAAATTTTCAAAGAGATCAAGTAGGTGAACTAACTTACTTTAGTAAATTATGGTATGACTGATTTTACATTTGCCCACTATTGAATTATCTGTTTTGTCTCTGTAGCTAAACATTGTAATAACATTCATAGACAAAAAAATACCCTTAAAAACCATGAGCAAAGCATTCATTTGCTGGTTTTAATTCTGGCCTCTGAATGTGGAAGACAAATCATTAGTCTTTCCTTGTTGAAATAACCTCAATGGAGAAATATATTTTGAAAGTTTTTTTTTCTTTTTTTATATATTAAATCTGTGAGTTTGGAGGAAAAAGATGCTTTATATACTTGTGAGTGGATTCCCACTCTCAGTATTGTTCTACTGGTGAAATTATGAAAGCAATATGTTGCCTTCTCCTTACAGCCTCCAATAAAGATCTTGCTTGGAAGTTTGGATTTTTATGGATAATAAGAGAGATAATAAGAGAGATAATAAGAGATACCAGGGAAGTGTTTCTTCCTTAATAAAGGAAGGAATATAGGAAGAAATACTTCTTCACATCTATTGGATCCTGATTCCTTCTGTATAGGAAAGGACTGTCTCTTCATGGAAAGGGCACTCTAGATCAAACTATCCTAGCAAGTCTATGATAATTTATATTCCAGATTGAACTGTCATTCACCATTTGGCTTTAGATTTGCTCCATATTGTTGTTTGTGATGTTATTTAGACCCTTTCTAATTTTACCTGATAATCCTTGATTTCATTAACTTTCAATGTTATAAGCATTTCTTTTTCTTTCTTTCTTTTAAATTCTGTTTTCTTTAGTAATTTTTTTTACTTTAGAATTTTTTTTTAGTAATTGAGTGTCTTATCACTTTTCAGTTCCTACATTATTTTACTGTTCTCTACTTAACAGTCTTAAAGAAAAGTTTTCCAACTTGAAATCCACAGCTATGTTTTTTAAGGCCTTCTCACAGATAAATCTGGAATCTGCACATAAATGAAATTTTTCTCTTGATTTATCTTTAAAAGCAAAAGCTGGGAACTGTTATCTGAGTACATGCATTGAAATTACAATAACTTCTTCTTGGATAACATGATCAGTTTCTAATTCAAATTGAGATATTATGGGACACCATACAATAATTCTATGCTTTTCTTAATTTTTAATATGTTTCTGTTTCTTCTAAAAATCTTTCTGCATATTTGTAGCCACCATAAAAATATGCCATATTTTTTTTCTTTTGTCCATCAAGTCAAATGAGAGTTTCATAATATGGGACATTTTCACATTTTGTGTGTCAGATCCTGTCAGGATTTTCAACGTAAGGCCACAGTTAGCCTCTCTCCTCAAAATTTTCCCATTGGCTACTGCTAAAACTGCTACTGGGCAGAGAAAAAAAATAAAACCTATGATGTTATTACAGTTTTATACCTGCTTTTTTTCTTACTAAAAGGAGACATTTCACCTGTAGGATCGATCCTAGTCTTTCACTTTACTCAGTCTTGTAAACAACTTGTTAAAGGAGTTGTACTGGCCAAATATAGTTAATCATAAAAGTAATACTGTTCCGAAGTTTCAAAATTCTCTAATCTTTCTTCCTTTCAAAAAGAAGCTTTAATTTTTTAATGGTTCTAATACATTTTTCCCTAATTCTGTATCTGCAACCTCTCCATCTTCTGCATCTATAAAAATACATAATTAATCACTACATAAAGGAAGACCCCCTTTATATAGTGATTAATTATGTATTTTTATAGAAGACCTCTTAACCATCAAAAGATAGAAAAGGGCTGCCACACCTGTCAGTTCCTCTTGCATCAAGCTCTTTATAAAAATACAGAGTGTAAAAACATTCTTTTTTCTTTGGGACAAAAGTGCTTATTCCCTTGAGCTTCCTTATCTGCTATTAAATATTTATACAGGGCTTTCCTTCTGACTGGATGATCAGGAAATAGAAGACTTATTTTCTCTGCTTATTTTCAGCATTTTGATCAGCCAGGCAGAAGGAAAATATTCCGCTAAATAAGCGGCATAAACATGGACAAACAATCCTTTGGAAAATTTCATGATACAATTTTTTTTCTGTTACATTAGGAAGAAAAATCCATCTATTCTCCTTTATCTTAATAGAGTAGTGGTATAAGCAGATCAGTTACATTACATCCATTAATCATTTTAAGTTGCTTAAGTAAAATTTCCTTAAAAGAATAATGTTGAATGCAATATGTTCACTAATTTGAAAGCCAACCTATATAAAAGTTTTTAATTGTCCTTTGGAGGCTCTTAATCTTAGGAAAACATTGAGGGACACAGAAAATTTGAAAAAATAAGACATGCTTCTTATTTCCACCAATTAGACATGACAATGGAAAATAGCAAGGATCATAACACCAGAGATTCATTAGGAAATTTTTTTAATACAAAAGTAGGAAGAATATTAAACTTTGAACATAAAAATCAACTGATATTCTGGAATAATTTTCCATACTCAATTTTGTTTAATATTTTCCTCCAGTGTCTTATCTGAATCTGCATTTACTGTAACACAGATCTACTGAACAAATTGGTTAGTATTAATATGGTTTTTCTATTTTATGGAGTTTTTTACCATTTTTTACTTATGGAAAACTTTAATTTTACACATTGGTAAAAATGTCAAACATAATTACATTGTCTTTTTTTAATATTGATTTTAAAACATTTTCCAAAATGCTGATTTATTGGAAGCATCTTCTGTTACAACATATTATTTCCATCTATGTATTAACATTCTTCATCAACATTCTGAACAATAACATTTGACAGTTCCTACTTGATTTTAACACTTGCGTATCAAGAACAGTTTGCATGGAGAATAATTAATTGGTTCTTTTATTGGAGGAGGAAAACGGCAAAATCTTTATAGCAGGGCAGGGATTTCCAATTATTTTCAGGTTATTGAATCTGCTAGTTAAAAAGAAAACTTTCTGGATCCCTCATCAAGAGACAAAATTTTAGTAAAAGAAGATTGATTGTGTTTTAGTCTTACCACGGAACACAATAAAGTTGTCCTAGAGCTCTCATGTTCCGCAGATGATTGTCTAAAATCTTGTTCTAGGGGATAAAATTGAGTCTATCCCAGAAAAGAGTAGAAGACTACTTAATGAGGCAAAATCTGATTAATAAGAGTATCTTGTCCCTTATTTTAAAAAGTGTGTGAAATGCAAAATTTGCTGCCCTTTTGCCTACTCACAGGTTGCTTAGATTATAGTCTAAAAATCAAAGTACATGTCTACTCAAGATGAGAAGTAGTATTTTGCCATTATAAGAGATTTTTAAAGAGTAAGCAAATGGGATTTGTCCAACTATATATAAAAAAGTATTTGCATTGCATCAGAAAAAAAATCAAATGCTAGATATAATCTAAAAAAAATGTGAGTAACTTTCCAGTTTTCCAGAATCATCATTGCTTCTATGAACAAATTACTAAAACCAGATGGAATCCAAAATTTAACTGTTATTTATTAGAAAGCTTGATACCTTTTCTAAATGCATTGGACTTTTCCATAATTCCAAGCTGAACATAGCTCTAGCAATTATGGAAGCTCAAATCTAATACATCAAGAAGCTTAGCTTTAGAGTATGTTCTCTGCACTGCACTAAAACTGATTTTAGTTTATTGTAACAATTTATCAAATTGCAAATTGCTGCTTTTCATGTTCGTTAAACTGTTTTCACATTGCATAATCAGTATTTGCCAACATTTGTAATGCATTTCGTCTATCATAGTTTGGAAACATCAGAATTAAAATTATTAAAGTTTTGAATTTATATTATATTTTGGAATTCTAAGGAGATATTTATTGTTTTTATTGTTTTTAGTCTGTTTTAATTATTAGCTGCCCAAAGTTATGTATATAAGATGGGCCAACTATATATTAATTAAATAAATAAATATTTAATGTGTCATCCTTGTTTTAGACATCATTCTGAACTCAGTAAATGAATCATGCAAACCTGGGAAAAATTGTAATGGAATAATTTATTACACTGAGAGCAGAACAACAATTTATTCCTGTGCATTCAAATCACCTTTTTTTGTTGCCAAAGTGTGTAATTTCTTATACATATGTAACTGACTTCTCAACAAATATCAGTATTGTAGAGTTATTGTTTTCTTTTTCTTAAATTTTTCTTTTTCATAATTCAAATTGTGTGTGTGTGTGTGTGTGTGTGTGTGTGTGTGTTTATGTGTTTATATCCCACTCTGGTTGTGTTCTGTGAATCTACTGTTCACATTCAAATGACTAGAAATATCTGTATTCATTTTTTTCTTTCTATTGTTTTTAGGAAAGAGAACCACTCTATGCCCAGATCAACAGACCTAAGACCTAAGAAATAGCATTGACCCACACTCATGGCACTTCAAGTCTCAAATGAAAACTCCAGTCTTGGCAGGCCTTTGGCTCCTATTACTCTTACTAATATTATTTAGTTATCTCAGCTAATCAAGGATAATCACATCACTGGATTAATTCAACAAACAAGATGTTTTGGCAACTCTGTTTGGCAGAACATTGCTTTTTCTTTTTTTCTTATTTTTCAAAATCCTACTTTCCTAGGAGGGGGGAAAATGTCATCTGCCTTGAACTATCCAAACACCTTTTCTTGTTACCTTTTGTTGTTTCTAGGACTTCATACAATGAAAGTAGGTAATGCAAATCTATTAGATGACAACTCATTGTTTTATAATACAGAAACACAGAGAAAGCAAACAGTCACCAGTTATTGAGCAACACACCTGCACATTTGAAGTTATGGTAACTTTTTATGGCCATCACAAACTGACCCTTCTGTATTTTCACCTAGTATACCAGCCTACAACAGCATATATGAAGGAAGTATTCAATAATTTCATTTTCCCCCATTACTTAAAAAACTGGTGACAGACACTAGCAGCAGAATGCCTCCTGTGAAAATAATTCTTAACTTGAAGTCATGGAATCCCATTCCACCAATCATCAGTTTTGATTGAAAATGTTGCCAAATGGACCTTTTAATTTTCAATACAACAAAGAAGAGATGAAATGCTGCTTTTTCTGTTTTGAATGCTACTGCTATGAGTAGAGAAGGACATAAGATCTTTTGATGGAAAAACAAACTGTGCGTTATTTCCTAGGGAACTCTTAAAACAAAGATCAGTAAAGGATATTTTTTATTTCTTTGATATCTTGCTGCTGTGATGCTATGCAGACAAGTGTTTTTTTTCTTCTCTCTGTGCCATTTTTGAAGAGAAAAAAAAACTGTTTGCCAAATACTTCTACATTTGGATTTGATTGGGTTGGACTTTAATAATAACAGGATGGAGATGGCATGAATTTTGAAATAATGAACTTATTCTGCGATTAAATGGTTCATCTTTATCACTTTTTGTACATCGGAAAAATTCAAATGGGATTTTTATTTTATAACTTGAAATTTAACAATAAAAATCTTAACTGTTAAAACTCTTTCGGTGTTTAAGGGGAAATGGCTTTAAAGAGTCCGAATGAAAATTGCCAGGTTTTCTTTTGTTTTGTAAATATAAATGTTAGGAGTTTTCTTTTTTCACCATGACATCACACTGTAGGGAAGGTAGTCAATGATGGTGTTTCAGAAGCGTGGAAACCCCCATTTTGTGGTTCTTGTATCACGTTTGTTTGGTTTTGTTTTCACATGCTTAGTTAGTGGGATAAAGCTGAAGAGCGTTTCCCAACTGCAATTTTGTTGCCTGAAACTAGCTAGGTTGATGGAAAACCCATAATCATACAATCTTGCTTTTATAATGCAACTGTTATCACATACTTTACCTTTTTGGAGAAAAATCACATTTCATACCCATTTCCTAATTTAATAAAAGCTGTTTACACACCACAGAAGCAAGTTTTTTAAAACTGTTTTTTTTTAATATATTTATGTAAGAAAAGTGCAGTGTTTGGTTTCTATTCTTCGCACATGATTTGCATAAAGAATCTATATATTTTTGCCCTACAGAGAATTGTTATACAGGTCAAATATGTTTTCCTGATGTTCCTATGCAGATTACAATATATTGAACTTTAGTGGTTTAGCACTAAAAAAGAAGAGTTAAATAATTCAAATGATGACTTGTTTCAAGGATTATGCAGATTTTTTTTAAAATCAAAATACCAATATACTTGTGTTTTTCCTTTGATTATATAGGCCTGGAGTTATATTTCATGCATTTGAATTATTAAAGCATTTTACAAGAATAGATGAAAACTGGTGATTTGGTGATATTGAAACTGAACTTGATATTTCCAGTTGGTTTTTTTCAACGTAGGTACTGAAACAAAATGTGTGTTAAACAGTCAGTTGAACTATAGGCTTTAATACCAGTGCAGATCTAATGTACTTTTCCAGTCATTTCCTCTCTGTACTTTTTTGTTGTGCAACCTTGTTTCAATAAAAGACTCCATGATTTTACAGAACATGACTGGCGATGTAAAAGAGGAACAAAAGAGAAATTAAGTCCAATTAAAGAAGAAAGTAGTTGTGCCCAAAATAAAAAATAACATTTTTTAAAAAATCAATTTGTTTTTCTTCATTTCCCCTTTCCCCAGCCTGTTTTTATCCAACCCACAAATCAATTTATTTTAACTTCAACTTGCTCACTATATATATATATCTGTGAAAGGTGAAGATGGCCTGGGCCTGCACAAGCCTTTTCCCAGCTCAAAATATTCATCCATGTTGTTGTCAGCATCTCTGTCACAAGTGTGCATCAAAAGAAAAATACAAAAAGCTATCTCTTTTGTAACATATGAATGTTAGCTTTGTTTGTTTTTTACCTACACAAAAAGATGACATCATTCAAAAGGACATTTCAACCCTGAAATATTGATGTACTGTATAGTCAATAGTGAAATCTTGCTAAACTAAGTTTTTATTGAACACAAACATACAGAATTTGAAATATTCACAGATATTTTAGCATGGTGCGGACTAACAGTAAGTTCATTAATGATGGTTGTTATTAGGTTCCAAAATACTATATATATTACAACTGGTATTTAGAGATCATAAGGAAATTTGGTCTATACAAACTGCAAGTCTTTTCTTGAAATAAGACAACCCATGATTAACTTATTCATCATTAGGTTGTTCCTTTCTACCATAATCTAGAAGAAAAACAATACAGAAGTCTGCACTACATAAGTATTGTAGATAGGAAATATATCTACAGGAATCCATTCATCACTAGCACTAAGCTTGTCACTTTAAACTTTAAACCAGGGAATACCATCCCATCCTGTCCTGTTTCAAATCGTTTCTTGAGTCTTACATTATTAATGTACTTTGGATCATTGTTGTCATTAATTGTCTGATGAAATCTCTGATTGAATAATGTACTGGGCACCTTCTTTGCAAAGATGTTTACTTTCTACTTTGATTTGTTTGATTTTTGTGTTTTTACATGTTTATTTTTAATAGAAAGATAAAAATGACTGTTTTACAGTACATTTCTAGATCTACTTTAACTTTACCTCAGAGGAAAACCATTTGTTAACATCTGTTGAACATCTTCTTTCCCCTTATGTATAATGCATTCATCAAAAGAAATTTTTAGAGATTTTCCATTGATTTCTGTAAGACACCATGTAGTACTGTTGCAAATAAAAATGTTTAAAATCATGTTTATTCCTTTCTCTTATTCTTATCAAAGTTGAATATAATAGAAGAACGCAAAGCTGGGTGTCTCTGTTTCTTCTCTTCAAATACAATGCTGCATGACAATGTGCTTTCTTGGAAAGCTTTCATTTGAAGTTTATAACCAATTCCTTGTGTCCAGACGACCATTTTTATCTTGCATTTTCTTTCAGAAGATGATAGAGAAAGAGCACATGTGTGAGAGAGACATAAATACCATAGATGGTATAGATGGAGAGAGAAAGATTGAATATTTTGATAAGGCAAATATTCATCACGAGTCAACTTGAGTTTGATGTTGTAACAAAATTCTCTTCTTTATTAGCTCAGCCATCTGTTGTTAGTTCCAGGTCCTTCTTGGATAGTGCCAGAAAGATGACTTGAAATTGGGTTGATGCAGTTGGGTCAATTTTTAGAGTGGAGGAGTAGTCCTTTTAGACCCAGGAAGAAAGTTTGGTATATCCTCTCTCAAGAAACCACAGTTAGACGCAATAGTCCTGGATAACTATTGTCCAGTCTTGTCTTCTTGATCGTTCCCAGATCTTAGTAAGGCATGGGAAACTTTACCTTTGAAGTAAAGAACATTTAGAAGTAATAGTATTTAACCACCTAAACGGTTTCCATTTTAACAGTTCACTGACAGACAACCTTAATATCTCAAAGGTATTAAGGAAACCATCAGATGCTTGAGTTGGACCATATTAAGTGATACTTATGTATCAGTTACTAATAAAAAACAACCACAATGGTTTTCATATACTTCATAAAACTTCAATTACTGCAATGGATTACTGTTACTTTCTATGCAATCCATGGATTGAAATAAAAACAGGGACTCTACAGAGTTATTCTAAGAATAATGACATGATTTGAATATGGTGGATAGAAATTATGGTCCTTTTAATTAGTGCTGAGTGAGATCAGTAACTGCAGTACCAATTTTTTGTTTCTGTAAATCTATATCTTCAGTGGAAGTGTAGTTTTGTTCCCTTTGTTTGCAAGATGAATTGTGTGAAAACGAGATTATATACATCATATGACGTTTCTATCTTTCTATGAGACAGTGAGAAATAAGGCAAGATATCCTATAGTGATTCATTGATTAGTGGAGACTTTATCTGTGTTCTTGTGAAAATCTGCTGGACAAAAGGTTATCAGACTCATTAATGAAACACATATCTGGCAATTAGGTTTCATCCAGTTCCAAATAGTCTTATCTCCATGGTAATGTTTGCCTTGTGGTCCATCTATCAAGTGCAAAATAGTTTTATCGGAAACTGAAACAAATGGTAGGTTCAAAAGGTATGTCTTTTGGAAGCATTAGCAGTGGAACCTCTCTCTGTAACTTAAATTGAGCCATTAACAGATCACCTTGTGATCTAAAAAATGAGTGCAGATTTGGTTAAAGGGCAAAGGGAGCATAGAATTTGTAGACAGTTAAAAAGAACAATTCTAATTCTTATGTTATAGAGAGAAAAAGTAATAGTAATTAAGACCACTGGATCCCATGTAATTCACCAAAGCAAGAATGTCATCCAATTTGAAGCTATTTGAATGACCTTGAACCTTCAGGGGTCCTCAGGCAGAATGCAGCTTGGAAACAGGGATGGGATTCTACAGGTTCACACCTATTCGCTAGAACCGGTTCTTAACATTCTGAGCAGTTAGAAGAAATTACTGGCCTAATCCTGTAAGGAAGGCAGGAAGGAAACATTCTGGTGTTGCTTACAGAAACTGCCTCTCCATTAACTCTTATTACACTAGACTTCCTGTCTCTGGAACTTCTCTGGAGTTTTTTTTCCTCCTTTGCTGGTACTTTGGTTGTGTGGAGTGACCATTCAAAGTTACAATGGCACTGAAAAAAGTGACTTATGACCATTTTTCACACTTAAGATTGTTGCAGCATCCCCATAGTCATGAGAGGCCAGGCAAGGAGATGCGTGCCTTGATGTGAGTGATATTGAGTTGGCCACGCCCAGCCAGTCACATGACCACCAAGCCATGCCCACCAACTAAGCCACACTCACAGAACTGGTTGTTAAAAAATTTGAATCCCACCCCTGCTTGGAAGCCATGGGCCACAGGTTCCCTCAGACATGCTGATTAGAAGCTAGAATAGAGATAAGAAATAAGAAATAGGGGAAATATTAGCAGATTTTTATATAACAGAATATAAGTAATAATTTGATGGAAAAGATCAGAGGTTGAAAGATGGTATTACCATGTATGCTTATAATATCATTGGCATTAAAATGGAACATTAAAATATTAAATAACTACTCTAAAAACCATGTATATTAATACTAGAATTATATATTAACCTATCATTTGATTAATATAACAACCATCATGTTTATCATTATTGATATTTGTATCAAAATGAATTATATCCAGGGGCCACACTGTTCATGTATTGATATTGATTAAAAATAAAAATCTATTAAAACTTGAGGGGGAGAAGAAGTTTTGGTCAGCCAACGCTGAAGGAATGGGTGAAATAGCATCATCAGCTTGCATCCCAGGACATGACCAAGTCAGCCAATTAGTGCAGAAGAAAGTAGAAGGAAAACATTCCCTGGGATGTCCTAGCTGAAGCGGAGGAGCAGGAAAGATGGCAGTCTTCATGGCATCCCTGCAACCTGCTGATCAAAGATTGCAATTACTACAGCAAAAGTATTGGGAAAATTAACTAGAGGGTGAGTTGTACTAGAGGGGTTGGTATAGAACAGGGATCCCCAAACCTGCCAACTCTTAAGACTTGTAGACTCAGCTGGCTGAGGAATTCTGGGAGTTGAAGTCCACAAGTCTTAAAGTTGCCAAGTTTGGAGACCTCTGGTATAGAGACCATGTGGAAGAGAAGGAAAAAGTGGTAAGATGAGTAGCAAGGCCTTCTTTGCCCATAGAGCCTCACTGGATTTTCCTCAGATGAAAGATGGAACAATTAAGTGTTGATGGTTTTAATTCAGTTCAGTGGACCACGATCCACCCAAAATGGTCTCATTGGATTACCAACCATGCATGAAACATACTTTCAGTTACTGTATGCCCTTACAGGTGACTTCCATGCCATGGCCCATAATCAGGGTTGGTAGGAAACATAGTACAACAGAGACTCATGTTTTGCTCATCCCTATCTTAAGTCTATATGTGTGATCTGTTCAATTCAGTCATCACTATCTTATGCTTAAATCATTGATGTGACTCAGTAATAATACAACCGCTCGTTACTCTTTTGTGATATTGTTGCACTAGAACAGGGGTGTCTAACTCACATCATCATGGCTGCGTCATGTAACATATCGGGACTTTTTGTCCCTTCACTAAACCGGGTGTGGTTGTGGCTGGCACGTGACTCATCCGGCCCAGAGGCTGCACGTTTGACAGCCCTGCACTAGAACATATCAAATACTGACACCCAGTGTCTGGAAAAATCTGCTCTTGAAATAGGCTTTGGAATTTCTATCTCATTTTTGGAATTGTTTAGAGATTCTTTTCTCTGAGCTTATGGTTCCAAAAGGATGGATATTACAGTTTTGTACTATACATCTCACCATAAGTGTCCCTGGGTGCCTATGCCTTCTGATGCAAAAAGGGTATTTCTTTCCTCCTGGTGTTTTGTTTTGGCATTTAAATGCAGTAGTTGAAGGCAGAACTGTAGTAGTTTCCCACCAATATATTTGCACAACCTCTTTTTAAATAATTTCCATTAGTTGACAAGCCTGAAATTCCATTTCATAGGTCCCTCAGATCCCTTAACCAAATGTCATTACATTTCGTTAAGTTGCTCTGTATCTATGAGATTTTTTGTTTTGTTTGTTTGTTTGGGGGGGAAATATTTTTATTATATTAAATAGGTATATTGCATGTAAACATGAAAAATAAAATTTGGCATTTTGGCTGTTGTAGCAATTCAGTATTAGTTTACACTTAATATACATTCAGGACAGTAAAATATTCTATATACATCAAAAAAATGTATATTTTAAATATAAGGAGTTGATTTGCTCCTCCACTACACTCATCCTGCTGTTAAACTCAGTCCTGAGTTTCTTTGTTGTTACCTGTATCTATGTTTTCAACTACTAGCATGTGCATTTGACAGGGAGATCCAGAGACGTTTCATTAAATATTTATCCTTGCGGTAATGATTAATAGTGAAAGTATTCACATCAGAAGTAAAGCCATAATCAGAAAAATCTTTGTTAGCTTCTAGAACGTGGGAGTGGAGAAAGACAAGCTCTTACATAGTCCAAAATAACTTGTTTAATTATTAGTCTTCCTTGAACAGAAATGAAGGGGAAAGGTTAGCATGAGGCCATCAGGTGATATACCAGTTGACAGGTTTTCTTGAAGGCTTCTCATATTGGACTGGCAGATGTGACACATGTTCTAGCTTAATTGGTTGACAAGCTACTTATTTTTGTAGAGGAGCAAAAGGCAGTGATTTATTTTTCAACTTTGTACCTGTGTGAAACAATTTAAGTTGGTTGCAATTCAGTAGTATACATACGAGCACATAGTATTGATGGAGGAAGGGGCAGAGAGGCAATACTTTCCTGTATATTGTGAAAAATAGTGATTGTATTATTTTTATTTTAAATAAACCACTTTGCTCTTTCATCATCAAGTAGTTTTACATCTTAATGGAATCAATAGTTGGACCATTCACACATTAAAAACAGGAATGTTCAATATACTCCAAACTCAAATTATTCCAAATATTCAAAACAATGGTGCATGATGTTCTAGAGCTCAGAGCAATTACTGGGTGTTCCCTTTCATATGGTTTAGACATACTTTCCAATACACTGTAGTCCGAGCCAAATAAAACAATCTACAGCAGAGGTCTCCAAACTTGGCAACTTTAAGACTTGTGGACTTCAACTCTCCAAATTCTCAGGGAGTTGAAGTCCACAAGTCTTAAAGTTGCCAAGTTTGGGGACCCCCGATCTAGAGGAAAAAAATGACGAAGGCAATTATTTCAAGTTTTGTACAAAGATTTCAAAATTCTCCATAGAAGTAAAAAAAAAAAAAAGCAGTGTTTTGCTTATTATATATATAAAATCAGTGCTGGTACCCCTAGATGTTGGTGTCCTAGTGCAATACTATTCATTCTTAATCTAAAGACACCCTATTTAAATCTATATCTTTTATGTTAGGCAAAAATACATTTTTCTGATGTGTTTAGTACCCATAGGTTTCATTGATTTCTCAAAAGGGTCCATGGAACAAAAAAGTCAAGAATCCCTTCCTTGCTGAATATCCAACTGATTTCTCCATTGACCAAAATTGGGGAATTTTGAAATTCTGTTTCTTCTGAATTTACTGCATTTATGGGAAGTCCTCAGTCAGGGGAGCCTGCTATATCTATTCAAAAGAAAATTCAGATGAAAGAAGTTGTGTTAAGTCATATCATAGGCAGCATTTTGCTTCCACAATGATTAGCAAGATACTTGGGGGCAATCCATAAGCAACACATGAGTGCAATAAGCATTCTTCCAGTCATGTTTCCTAGTAAGTAATACCATCAGATATACTGCTGTTGCTGTTTCTGGAGATCAGATACATAGAGATAGATAGGCGTACATAAAATCCATCAAAAATAATGCCTTTATCACTATAAATGTTAAAGATAACCACCTGGGTGGATTTCATCAATTAACTGGACTTTATGGGTTTTCTCACAATTCAGATTCATTAAAAGAGCTAAGATTATAACATTCTGCAGGAAGGAAGGGAGGGAGGGAGGGAGGGAGGGAAGACCTTCTGTCCAATGCATTGTTTGGAAATGCATCCATCAGCTCAGATAAGATATGTCTATAGAAGTGAACTTCCTCCAAAAAGCCAATTGTTTTCTATATGATGGTTTTCCTATATGTCTTCAGATGTGGTAAGCATTTTGTAAATAATCAAGCCTTCTAGTAACCATGTTCTTGGAGCATTAATAAAGTGTTTTCTTCTTTTAATTGCACAACTGCTTTGGTGAAGACCCACTGTTAAACAGCTTTTAAAGTTGAAGTGAATGATATCTACAAGATCATCTGGTCCACATATCTGAACTTTCTCACAGAACTCTAGAAGGCTAATCAGACAGGGCTTATCGTTACAAAAGTCTATTGATTTTTCTTTAGCATGGTTAGCCCTTTATACTTCATAATCTTGTATTAAATAATGTACAAGGATTAATATTGATTAATTGTGAATTCACATGGATTAAAAGATTGCAGCTCTTTAGTTCCTCTGTAAAGCACATTTTAAAGAAACTCTTATATTGTCCATTTTCCAATCATGGCCAATCTTACAGACATGCTATTTGTTAGAAGATAAGCAGTTTCACATTTCAGTTATTTAGAACTCTCCGAAGGGTACAATCTGGATCTGGTGGTTTGTTTGTTCTCACTTTGTCAATAACAATGGCACTACTATTTCCATCAACTCCTGAGATACCAGCTGTAGTACTGATATCTGTGCTATATTTTTTTTGAAGTGAAGATAGATGCAAATAATCCATTCTCTAATCTTTCTATTTATTTTCCATCAAGCCTTGAATTCTCTTGTCTTCCAGCAGCCCAAACTAGTTTCTGGTTTCCTGTGCAAAAATGTTTATTTTTATGTATTTATTTTGTGTTATGGGCACCATGCTGCTGAATATCTTTTTTTAAAAATAAAAAAAAATCATTCTTGGATGATGATGTCAACAATTACATTTGTACCCTGCCCTTCTGCTTACAACAAAGAAGCAAAACACAATATGTAATATCCAGTTATTAAAATTAGAATCATTCACATCATTTAATAGTTAAAGACTTGGTGAAAGAAATGTATTTTTTAAAAAACTAAGATAACTGAAGCAAAGACACCAGGGAAGACCATCCATAGCTTGTATTCTATGCATAAGAAGGCCTTCTTCACCTGTCTTCCAGATAGTTTAGCTTCTTCCAACTGCAGAAATTTCAATGAGACCCTCCTGACAATCTTACTCCTATGCATTCATGGTGGATGTCTTTAGTGCTAGTATGTATTCTCTTTGTCTCTCTAGGAGGCTGCCAGGAAGAAGCAAAATCACACACACACACATACAAACACACACACACACACACACACACAGGGGGGAAGGGGGAGAGAGAAAGAGAGAGGGAGGGACGGAGGGGAGGGAGGGAGGGAGAGAGAGAAATCCACAAGCTCAGAGGACGAACCTTCACCCTCACCCTACACTCTCACTACAGATATTCTATTGCAAAAATACAATGTTTTTACAGAATTCCACTCTTAAGATCTCTGTACCCTTATGGAAGCTTAGGACTCCACATAGTTTAAGGCAAAACCAATAGAAGCCTTTTATTTCTCTGACTAGTTCAGACAATGTCATAGTAGGCCAGTAGAAGGCTCCATCCTACCAGCAAAAAAAAGTCCATTATCAACTGATTTATCTTCTGTTTGTCCGATGAAAAACCTGGCTATTAATCTACCTACACAACTGCCTTCAGACACAATAGCAAAGTGATTAGAAAAGGATGCTGCTATAAATTAACTATATTTCTGTAAAGCTAAGAGTACAACATCTATGATGTTTCTTTGCCCGGCAAGAATTTTTCTAATCTGTGCAATCGTAAGCTTCTTAAATTTCCACTGCTCCAGGTAAGTCAATATTGTTTTTCAGACAACTATGAGAACATAGACATGATAGATAATGGTATTTAGTGGTGGCTTTCTTGGGTTTTAAATGGTTTTTTTTCCCTAGTAGTTGAGGCATAGGTTTTGGAGTTACTTACGGCTTAACAAAATAAGCCCGTTATATTGAAATTATTGGGCTACAAAGTGGCATGGATCTTAACCAATGTGTTACCTTAGGGACAGCAAAATCTGTGAAATCATTTGTCAGTAAAATGCTATAACAAAATGGATTCCTGTAGTGCATGAACAAGTTTGATTTCAAGACACACACACAAACACCAATAAAAAATTGGATCTTGTACTTGGCATGCTTTTATTCTGTCTTGTCAAATGGATACTTCTAATATGTGCCAGAATTTATTTATATTTGTTGTTTCTTGGTTTTCAAACAATTATCATTCCAAATGAAAGTGCCTTTTTTCTTGGAAACTAAAATTCCTACCAAATTACCATAGCAGGTTAAGGCATTTAATATACATATATGTATTAAAGCATACGTAACTTTTTTAAATAGCTTGCTTATAAAGCCAGAACTCGAGAAATTTGATTATTTTAATATAATAAATTAATAGAGCCATAAATAGCATCTTGGTCAATATTTTAGGCAGATGAGCCATGATTTCATTTAAGGGACGCTATTCGTTTCTGTATCTCCCTGCTTCCATTTTTCTCTCCCCAAAATAGATACTTAACTTTCTGTTATGTACTGAATATTCTCTGTCCTCTGAGGTTTAGCTTTCCGTTTTGTTTTGCTTTTCTCTAAATTTTTCTTCAACTTCTATAAACTCTGGTTTTCTTTCAAGTAATCTTGGGTCTTCTTTGTGGTTCTATAGCCCTCTTATAATAATAGGTCCCATCCAGAGCTGCATTCATGATTCCAGTCAAGCTGCAAATGTGGATATAACTTAGAACAATGGATAGAAGAGTCAGCTATGCGAAGATGGAGGCATATGTATTGTCATTTGGCTGTTATAAGCATAGATAGGAAAATGATAAACTGTTAGACCACTGACTTTCTGCTGCTGCCAAAAAAAAGGCCTATTGTGAATAACGGCAGCTGCCATTTCCTCAGCCATGCAAAACAAAAACCATGTTGGTATGTTGATTTATGGAGGGCTTGAATCAACACTTGGCATGTATAATGGCCTCAGAAGAACTGAGAAATCAAAGTCCAACAATATTACAATCTCCAAAGAGACATGTTCTCCTAGTTCTTCCAGAATGGATGCTGTATCTCTTCAACGGAACCATCAGAAAATTGCCATTTTATTCCAAAGAACACAAATCAGAGTCCAAGCAAAAGAAAACTTGTGACATTTCCTCACAATTCACCATAAATCCTCAAGAACAGGAATGGCCAACCCATAAGTCACATATGCTTCTTAGGTCCATTTGAGTGCCACCTCTCTCAGCCCAGCTCACACTATTAATATATTATAGGGGGGAAATGCTAATCTTTTGTGACATCCTCTTTTTTTGTTGTTAAAATGGCAATGAAAATAATGGTGTTGAGTTTCTAGTATGCTTAACACAACTATTTTTCTTTGCTACAATGACAATTTTCCCCCAGGTTCTTCCAGATCAAAAAAGATCCTAGTACTTGCTTAGAAAAAGCCTGCAGCAATACGTAAAAAGGGAATGTGAGACAAGAATTGAGCATAGATGTTAGAAAACACCAACCAAACACCATAAACACCAATTAGAAGTCAGTAGACAAATTCCTTAATTTCATAACACAGGGCCAGGCTCAACCATCCTTTCAACTGGGAAACTGAGCATCCTAGACCATCCTAGTCAAGTCCAAAAATGCCAGAGAATTCCTAGAGATCTGGCACTCAGACAAGTTGGCCATCAACAGGCACATAGAAATAAACTGTAGGAGAGAACCAGGATGAGCCCAAGGGAGAGACCAAATGCAGCATCAGTCATGAATCTCTTCACAAGAGATCTAAGTTCAGCCCACTTTGAATTCTTTCTATTCTTAATTCCCGCTACCATTAGTAGCTCAATTTCCCTTGACCATTAGTAGCTCAGGTTCTTGTAGAGATTTTAAGCTTGGAATAAATCTCCATATTTTATTTATTTATTTATTTGATTTGATTTTATTTGATTTGTCAATTGCTTACAAGATAATAGGTATAAGTATATACATAATTATGAATACATGAAATGGATATGTATAAGAAAAATAAAAAGAAACAATAGGACAGAGACAGTAGGCACGTTGGTGCGCTTATGCACACACCCCTAGAGACCTCTTAGGAAAGGGGTGAGGTCAATAGTAGACAGTCTAAGGTAAAAGTTTTTGGCATTTGGGGAAGAAACCACAGAGTCAGGTAGAGTATTCCAGACATTGACCACTCTGTTGCTGAAGTCGTATTTCCTGCAATCAAGTTTGGTTCGGTTAACCTTGAGTTTGTATCTATTGTGTGCTCTTGTGTTGTTATGGTTGAAGCTGAAGTATTCATTGACAGGTAAGTCATTGCAATGTATGATTTTATATACCATACTTAGATCAGACCGAAGACAGCGTAATTCAAGGTTTTCTAGGTGTAGAATTTCAAGTCTGGTGGCATAAGGTATTCTACGAGTAGAGGAGTGGAGAACTCTTCTTGTGAAATATTTCTGGACTTTCTCAACTGTATTAATATCAGATACGTAATGTGGGTTCCAGACTGATGAGCTGTATTTGAGTATTGGTCTAGCAAATGTTTTGTTTGCTCTAGTTAGTAGTGTGATATTACCAGAGAAAAAGCTATGTTGGATTAGGTTAACAACTCTTAATGCCTTTTTGGCTATGTAGTTACAGTGGGCTCTAGCACTTAGGTCATTTGAGATGATCCAAGATCCTTGACAGAGTTTGGATCATCAACAAGGTCTTGACTATTCAGCTTGTATTTTATTTTCTGATTTTTTTGCCAATATGTAGGACAAAGCATTTATTTGTTGAGATTTGAAGTTGCCATTTCTTTGACCATTCTGATACATCGTCTTTTTGAAGGGTAGCAGTATTGTCTGTGGTGTTGAATAGCTTTACATCATCAGCGAAGAGAATGCAGTTGCTCTTAATATGATCACAGAGATCATTTATGTAGAATATGAAGAGAGTTGGTCCTAGAACACTGCCCTGGGGGACGACTATTGACAGGTACAGAATTTGATAGGACACTCCCATTTTTGACCATTTGTTGTCTGTTTGACAGGAATGCTTCTTTCCAGTTATGCAGGTGTCTAGAGATACCATAAGATTTTAGTTTTAGGAGTAGTTTTTCATGTACCACTGAATCAAAGGCTTTACAGAAGTCTATGCAGATTGCGTCTATTGTTTTGCCCTGATCGAGTTGTGTAGTCCATATGTTTTTGCAGTGTAAGAGTTGCAGATTACAGGATAGTTTTTTTCTGAAACCAAATTGTTTATTAGAGAGTAGGTTATCTGTTTCTAAGTGGAGGATAATGGATTAGTTAATAATTGATTCCATGACTTTACAGGTGACGCAACATAAGGAGATTGGTCTGTAATTTTCAACTAGGCTGGGGTCTCCCTTTTTGAAGATGGGGATGACCGTGGCTTGTGACCATAGGTTAGGCAAGGAGCTGGTCCTGAAAGATTTTTCAAATATTATGCTTCGAGGTTCTGCTATGGCAGTGGATAGCTTTTTTAAGAAGTAGGCACATATTCCGTCCGGTCCAATAGATAGAGATGGTTTTAGATTGCGTAGTGCTTTTTCAACATTGTCTTCTGTAAAATCAATATGTATTAGATCATTGTAGTTTTCTGTGGTTCGGCTAGGAAATACTGGGCATGATCCATTGCTGTTTACAAATACTGAGCCAAAGAATGTGTTAAAGATGTTGGCTTTAATGGTGTCGTCGTTGCAGTCTTTACCATTAGGTCCTATCAGGGGTGGGATGGACCTTGAGTCTTTTAGTTTGTTGTTTACAAAATTGTAAAAAGTGCGGGTGGAATTGATGCGTAGAAGGTTTTCCTCTTGTTTAATGTGATAATTGGTGCATTCAGTCTTTATCTGATGGCATAAATTTTTGTATCAGCCTTTGAAATTGGCAATGTGACTAGATTTGTTTTTCCGCCAGAGTGATTTCTTTTTGGATTGAAGTTTCCTTATTGTTATGGGTAATCTGTTTTTTTTGTGTGTTTTTTTTTGTTTTGGGAGTTGTTGTTGGTACATATAGTTTGATGACTCTTTTGACTTCAAGTAAAAATATGTTGTAATGGTCTTCAACAGTATTGCATCCAGAGAATAGAGATTGTCAATCAAGGGATGAGAGATCATTGTCTGTAAGATCATAGTTGCCTTTTTTGAAGTTATAATTGGGGATTACATCATTGTGATGATTTTTGTGTGGGCGTATGTTGAGACAAAAGTCAATCATATTGTGGTCACTTCTGGCAAAGGGTTCTTTAGTTTGTTTCTGTAAATTAAATTCAAACTATTGCAGAATATGAGATCGAGGCAGTTGTTAAGTCTAGTATTGTTCATTACTACTTGTTCCAGTCCAGATTTGTAACAGCACTGAAGAAGGTTGCATGTGTGGGTTCAGTTGCACATTCATTAAGGATCCAGTTAATGTGAGGTAGATTGAAGTCACCAAGAAAGATAAAAGCGTGTGGGCAGGATGCTGCCCATGTTAGTGGTGTATTTAGCTTGTTTGCATGTTCGATATCATAATCAGGGGCTCTGTAACATAGTAAGAACAGAAATGTGATATTTAAGGACAGTTCAGAGACGATGGTCTCAGGAATAGCAAGCTCCTGGGTAACTTGGAGGTTTTTTAGATGTAGGGGCTTTTTATAGAAGATAGCAACACCACCTCCTCTACGGATTTCACAATCTGATCGGTAAACATGATAGTCTTTTACTGTGGTGATGGAGTCAGGGAGAGATGCGCTGAGCCATGTTTCACAGACAAATATGATGTTGAATTTAGCCATATTCAGGTATTTTATTGACAAGGCTTCTTGCATTGAGTAGCTTGCATTTAAGGCCAGCAGTTGTTAGAATTGAGGTAGTTAGGGGCATGTGTGCCTAGTCTTGGGTGATGGTGGATTGGTTGAGGTAGGGTTGTGTTTGAAGGTTAAAGCTGAGTTGCGGGTTGTGTGATATGCATTTATATACATTTATATACATATTCATTTGACCTGCCTGATATCCTGAATTCCTTGGTGCTTTACATAAACAACATCTATACACTACTCAAAGACAATAAAAAAACCAAAAGGAAAAAAAAGACTAAAACATTTCTTCACCAGCAATCAACAGCCAGATGAGCAGAAATTAACAAGATTAACACTACTTCTAATCAAGAAATAAACAATATGCCAATCAAGGAACTGTCAATGCAAACCAACAAGCCAATAGTAAACAGCCTAATCAAGGAACCACCAAGAACACTCGCACTAAGTCTGACAAAGCCAAGCCCTTTCCTTCTAGCACTGATGATATTACCTAGTTTGGTAATGTAACATCTGCAAGAAAACAACTAAATTTAGAGTGCATCAGGGAGCCCATACTATAAAAAAGACCAAGAGCAGAATCGGGCAAAGATCTAGTTTTCTTAACCATCAAATCTTATTGAGCTACAAAACAGGTTCATCACTTTAATCCAAGATCCTGATTTTGTTTCTGTTCCAAAAGAAATCCTTGCCTCATTGTCCTTCTATTCTGAATGAACAGTTTTCTCTGTGTATAGGTAAAAATTAGTCAAAAGGATAAGAATAGTATCAAGGCAGGAAGATGATCATGATGATCAATATTACAATCAAGGTGTTGGACCAGGATTAGAAAAACCTAAATTTACTTCGACTTTGGGCCACAAAAGCTTGTTAGATGCTAGTCACTCTCCCAGCCCAACCTATTTCACAGGGTTGTTCTATAGAAAACAGGGAGAAACTCTATATTGTCTGAGTTCTTGGAGGGAAAAATGTTGCTTATATTTAAGAGCCTGTGGCTCTGTTTGAAAAACCTATATCCATTTTGTGGTGATAAAGCTTTTCTGTACCTTCAGAAAATGATGCTATTACCTGTTCAAGGCAGGTTATAATAACAGAATCCTCAATGCCTGACAGAGATTCCCTCTCCCCTCTTTTATACCAAGAAAATCAAGGTGGGGTAATCTTTACTTTCTTCATCATCCCCTCTTCCTTCTAGGTCTAAGGTGAACAACTACTGCATAATTCTTCAAGGCCATCTTTGTATTCTTCCACATATGTGGAAATGGGTTTTGAGACAGCAATTCTGCATCTCTATATTGCATATTCAGGAAAAGTTCCTACTATGTGTAACATGCAGAGGATGGGTTAAACAGTTAATAAACCGCAGTTGAGCTATGCTTAAGTGATGTTACAATTGTTTGGCCAGTGGCTGATTATGAATTTAAAGCAATAAACAGAAAATATAGAGACTGGTTTTATCTAATTTTCCTTTTGTAGTTCTTGTTGTTCTTGTTTGAGTTTCATTTACTTTTTTGTTGCATACAAATGGCACTTTGTCCAATAGTTCACACATCTTCACTTCTGGTGTAACAGCTTGAGTATAGTAATAAGTGACCACAGAAATGGAAATCTAATTGACAACCCATTGTCGGTCAATTCTTCTCCATCATATCAGCAAGCATAATTGGCATTCATGGGGTGGAGCTGTGATACACAGCATTTGTTGTACTCAGTGTGGTTGTGCAGCTTGACCTTCATTGCAGGGAGAATTGCAATATATATATATCCCTATCATTGGAAGGTACTTCAGAGTGCTTGTTCTTGAATGATGGAAAGAACGTGAAGTATATAAATGGACATACTTTATATATGCTTTCTCCCAATTGATGTAGTGGCAAACAGGATGATTCTCTTCAACTCAATAGAGCTGACATCAATGTGACCAAAGGCAGATGGCGTCGTTCTTCAAGCCAGGTGGTGCAGCCTATTGACTGTCTTCTTTCCAGTTGGTCATCATGGACTGCTTGTGATGCTTGCCAGAAAAAAAGAGTAAGTCTGCTTTGAAGTCTAAAATGAGTTAACTGTTTAATACACAGTTAGTTCCAGTATACCAAAGTGTGGAGCTTGGCACTATAAAACTGTTGTGTCCCTAGGACTTCCTTTTCATCTCACCCACCAACACCTCTGCTTTTAGTATCCCATTTCTTCATCCTTTTTCATTCAGCTGACCAACACCCTGGGCAGATGCTTCCCAGCAACAAAATACAAGCAATCCTTGGCTCATGACCATAATTGAACCTGTTAGGAATATGAGTCACCTAACGGCTATTTGGGTTAGAAATATATAAACCAGGATAAACATTTTAGTACTATGTCTTGAAGAGATTGCAAAAACTGCAATTGGGTGTGGTTTTTCAAACGGCCATAAGATGGAGCCAGAAACCTGGGTTGTTTAGTCTTAGTCTCAGAAGAGAGTGTGTCTGAGTGTATCTCTGTTTCCTTCTGTTGGAAAGTATTGCCGTTGCTCCATTTCTTCTAATTGACTGATATTACTAGATTTAATGTAAGTCTGATACTGAACTGTTTTTGACACTGGACTTTGATATTTGGATTATCCCTGGATTGAAAACTGACTGATTTAACCTGTGAATGACTTTGGACTGCCTATTTTGGACTTTGCTTAAACCTTTCTGGAAGTAAAAAACTACATTTACTGCACAGTGTATCTGTGTGCTCTGTGTGTATTATTCCAACACTACTCTCAAATACGTCTCCCTGTATGCGCTCATTCTCCTAACAGGGAATTACCTCAACAGAACCCAAAATTTCCATTGCTAAGAAAGACAGTTATTATGACCCATTTTACAATCTTTCTTTCCACAGTTGTTAAGTATATCACTGCAGTGCTATAAGTCACTTATAGGTCAGCTATAGGTCAGACTATAGGTCAGCTGTGGCACTGGAACAGCCAACATCAGATATCCAAGTGTCCTTTAATAGAACTAAGAGTCCAGTAAATGCTGTTCTGCAATCTCTGTAATATATAGGACTGAATTTGCATCTCCTGGTGGTATATTTGAATCTTCAGTGACTGAAACTGGTTGTCTATCAAATTCCCTATCTTTGAGGATTGTTAGAGAAGAACTCATCCTAACGTTCTCCTGAGGGATATCGTTGTCCGGGAGCTCGGCGGAGAAGCTCGGTAAGTCCTGAATACCCAGTCAGGGTCCAGGAGAAATGCGGGCCGCCGAGACCACGCTTTCAATCGGACCGCAGGCGGGCGCCGAGTCTCGAGAAGGTCCCGGGTTCGGCCCGAAGAGAAAGGAGCCCGCGGAGGAATCGAGCTCGGAATCCCAGCGGCGTTTCGAGCAGCGGATTTCCCGAGTGGAGTTTGGGGAAACAGCCCCAGAGGGGAAAGGAAACAGCCCCAGAGGGGAAAGAGAAAGTGCCGGGAAACGATCGGGAAGGGCCGGCAGAATCATCTCCCCCAAGAGAAAGTGGGGACTGCAGGTGCGATCTTATCAGCGCCCCAAGAATCTGCCTCGGATGGCGGCGCCCGTGATCGGCGGGGCAACAAGACGGTGAGGGAAACGGAAAAGTGAGGGAAACGGAAAAGAAGGGAAAAGTAAGAGAAGACAAAGATACTAAGATTCGTTCGGGGCACGGAGCGAGCGTTCTCACGCCCCGCGAAAGAGCGCAAACAGACAGCCCGGAGGCGCAAAGGCAAGCGGGCGAGGGCCATCTCATTCATCAAGGGAAAACAAAAACAAATAGTTTCCTGTTAGCTGTTCAATCTTTCCTTCACTCAGATAAAAACCCTTGGATCATTGTGTTACAACTTCCTGTTTACAGAGTAATAGCGATCTGCTAGCGATAAATTCCTCCCATTCAGCTGCCAGTTAAACAATTAACCCGTTCCTTGCAGACTCTTAATACTACCTCATTACCTCAAATCTTACAACTTTTCTACCTCATCACCTATATCAACGATTAGATAATCAATTTCTATAAAATATTTTATTAATGGTTTAACTGATTTATTGTTTTTAATTGATTAGTGTGATTAGAGTGTTTAGTGCAAATAGTGTGATTACTGACTAGTTTAAAAGATCAAAATTCATGTAATTTAATTGAATAGCAAAATCATTGATCTAGTGAATTTAAATGAACAGTGTGATTAATGATTAGGGTAATTAATTGATTAGTGATTAGAGTAATTAATTGTTCAGGCTGATTGTTGCTCAGGAATATTATCTGACTTGAGAGACTACTGCAATTGATTGTTTGATGTAATATTGGCTATATAGATTACCCAAAATTGTTCCTTTAATTAATTCAATCAACGTACTATTTTAACAATCCTACCATGCCAAAAAGAAAATCCTACGTCAAACCACAACCTAAAGAGAAGATGATCCCCACCAATGAACCACAAGACTCCTGCACATGCCTTAAATGCTACAAAAATCTAAAGGATAATGAAAACTCCACCAAATGTTCTCTGTGTAAAAAATACACTCATCATGACTGCTTGGGATTACCTGAGCAGATGATTCAATACCTAAAATCATCCAATGAGTTTCCATATTTCTGCAAATCATGCAGACCCAAACTGGATCTGTCTGAAAGAGTTGATACCATCGAAACCATTGAAACATCCCCTACCATCGAAACCATTAAAACATCCTCAACATCATAGTAGCATCCCTGGACGCCGTAAAAGAAAGAATATCCAACCTTGAAAAAAAAGACACAACGCAAAAACCTGAACATCCAATAGCTACAAACCACATCTCTACCAATCAACCACAATCCAATCCAAAACCCAATCCACAAATAAACACAACCCAGACAAATATTGATATCCCAATCCTCATCAGAGAAGCCGTTGAGCGTGAACGGAAACGTCCAAACGCCATCTTATTTGGTCTAGAAGACACCAATGTCAATGATGACATCACAACTGTCCGAAACATCATCAGAAATTATCAAGCATCAACCATCTCCGCTGATGAAATACTTGACATTTCCCGCATTGACCGAGAGCTCAAAAATAGAGACGGCTCTGTGGCCCCACGCTTGTGCAGGGTCATTTGCAAAAATGAATCAAGCAAACGTAAATTCATTTATACTATAAACTCACTCGCCAAAACCAACACCAACCATAAGAACCTCCGTTGCCGCCCTGACCTAACCATACAGCAACGTGCCCGCTCCCGTGTACTCCGCATCGAACTCAAAACCGTCTAGACAATGGAGAGAAGGACCTGTACATTGACTACCATGCTGACTGTATCAAAAGTAAGCCACGCAACCCAATACTCAACTTTTACCCTCAACCACAACCCTACCTCAACCCATCCACCATCACCCAAGACTAGGCACGCACGCCCCAACTACCTCAATTCCAACTACTGCCGGCCTTAAATGCAAACTACTCAATGCAAGAAGCCTCGTGAATAAAATACCTGAATTTCTCTTCCTCCTAAATATGGCTAACTTCGACATTATATTTGTCTGTGAAACATGGCTCAATGCATCTCTCCCGACTCCATTACCACAGTAAGAGACTATCATGTTTACAGATCAGATCGTGAAAATCGCCGAGGAGGTGGTGTTGCTATATTCTATAAAAATCCTTACATCTAAAAATATCCAAGTTACCCAGGAGCTTGCCCTTCCTGAAACCATCATCTGTGAACTATCCTCAAATATCACAATTCGATTCTTACTATGTTACAGAGCACCTGATTATGACATCGAACATGTAAACAAGCTAAATACATTACTAACATGGGCTGCATCCTGCCCATACCCTTTTATCCTTCTTGGTGATTTCAATCTACCTCATATTAACTGGACCCTAAATGATTGTACAACTGAAATCATACACACAACCTTCTACAATGCTATTACAAATCTGGGACTGGAACAACTAGTAATCAACAACACTAGACTAAACAACTGCCTCGATCTCATCTTCTGCAACAGTTTGAACCTAATTTACGGAATACAAACTAAAGAACCCTTTTCCAGTAGTGACCACAATATGATCGACTTTTGTCTCAACATACATCCACACAAAAATCACCACAATGATGTAATCCCTATTGTAACTTCAAAAAGGCAACTATGATCTTATAGACAACGATCTCTCATCCCTTGATTGGCAATCTCTATTCACTGGATGCAATACCGTTGAAGACCATTATAACATATTTTTACTTGAAGTCAAAAGAGTCATCAAACTATATGTTCCAACAACAACTCCCAAAACAAAACAAAAAAGCAGATTACCCATATCAATAAGGAAACTTCAATCCAAAAAGAGATCACTCTGGCGGAAAAACAAATCTGGTCACGTTGCCAATTTCAAAAACCGATACAAAATTTATGCCACCAGATAAAGACTGAATGCACCAATTATCACATTAAACAAGAGGAAAACCTTCTAAGCACCAATTCCACCTGAGCTTTTTACAATTTTGTAAACAACAAACTAAAAGACTCAAGGTCCATCCCTCCCTTGATAGGACCTGATGGTAAAGACTGTAACGACGACACCATTAAAGCCAACATCTTTAACACATTCTTCGGCTCAGTATTTGTAAACAGCAATGGATCATGCCCAGTATTTCCTAGCCGTACCACAGATAACAACAATGATCTAATACATATCGATTTCACAGAAGACAATGTCGAAAAATCACTACACAATCTAAAACCATCTCTATCTATTGGACCGGATGGAATATGTGCCTACTTCTTAAGAAAGCTATCCACTGCCATAGCCAAACCTCTAAGCATAATCTTTGAAAAATCTTTCAGGACCAGCTCCTTGCCTAACCTATGGTCACAAGCCACAGTCATCCCCATCTTCAAAAAGGGAGACCCAAGCCTAGTTGAAAATTACAGGCCAATCTCCTTATGCTGCGTCACCTGTAAAGTCATGGAATCAATTATTAACCAATCCATCATCCTCCACTTAGAGTCAAACAACCTACTCTCCAATAAACAATTTGGTTTCAGAAAAAAAACTATCCTGTAATCTGCAACTCTTACACTGCAAAAACATATGGACGACACAACTCGACCAGGGCAAAGCAATTGACGCAATCTACATAGACTTCTGTAAAGCCTTTGATTCAGTGGTACACGACAAACTACTCCTAAAAATAAAATCCTATGGTATCTCTGGACAACTGAATAACTGGATAGAAGCATTCCTGTCAAACAGACAACAAATGGTCAAAATCGGGAGCGTTCTATCAAATCCAGTACCTGTCAATAGTGGTGTCCCCAGGGCAGTGTTCTAGGACCAACTCTCTTCATACTCTACATAAACGACCTCTGTGATCATATTAAGAGCAATTGCGTTCTCTTCGCTGATGATGTAAAGCTGTTCAATACCACAGACAATACTGCTACCTTACAAAAAGACCTTGACTATGTATCTGAATGGTCAAACAAATGGCAACTCCAAATCTCAACAAATAAATGCTCTGTCTTACATATTGGCAAAAAAAATCAGAAAATAAAATACAAGCTGAATAATCAAGATCTTGTTGATGACCCAAGCTCTGTAAAGGACCTTGGAATACTCACCTCTAATGATCTAAGTGCTAGAGCCCACTGCAACTACATAGCCAAAAAGGCATTAAGAGTTGTTAACCTAATCCTACGTAGTTTTTTCTCTGGTAATATCACACTACTAACCAGAGCATACAAAACATTTGCTAGACCAATACTCGAATACAGTTCATCAGTCTGGAACCCTCATTACGTATCTGATATTAGCACAATTGAGAAAGTCCAGAAATATTTCACAAGAAGAGTTCTCCACTCTTCTACTCGTTGTAGAATACCTTATGCCACCAGACTTGAAATTCTAAAACTAGAAAACCTTGAATTATGCCGTCTTCGGTCTGACCTAAGCATGGTATATAAAATCATACATTGCAATGTCCTACCTGTCAATGAATACTTCAGCTTCAACCATAACAACACAAGAGCACACAATAGATACAAACTCAAAGTAAACCGCACCAAACTTGATTGCAGGAAATATGACTTCAGCAATAGAGTGGTCAATGTCTGGAATACTCTACCCGACTCTATAGTCTCTTCCCCAAACCCCAAAACTTTAACCTTAGACTGTCTACTATTGACCTCACCCCTTTCCTAAGAGGTCTGTAGGGGGCGTGCATAAGCGCACCATCGTGCCTACCGTCCCTGTCCTATTGTTTCTCTTATTCTTTTATTTTTCTTATATGTACCCATTTCATATATTCACAACTATGTATACACTTATACTTATTATCTTGTAAACAATTGGCAAATCAAATAAATAAATAAATAAGTTAGTAACATGGCTGTTAAGTGAATCTAGTTTCCCCGTTGTCAGAAGATCCCAAATTGTGATCATAGGACCTGGGCCACTGCAAGTATCATAAATCCATGCTAGTTGCCAAGTCTCCAAATTTTGATCACATGACCATGGAAATGCTGAAATGGGCATAAGAGTGAAAAAAGTTTTTTCAGTGCTTTTGTAACTTAGAATAGTGACTAGATGTATGTTTGTAAGTCATGGAGTACCTATATACAATCTAGGTACTCTATTTATTGTAATATCCTTCTTCTTAAAAGAAATAAAATAAAGTTAAAACAAATATTGTCCAGAAATAGGAACCTTGGTTCCTTTTGGTAAATTCACTAAACCTGTCACATCTATTCTTCAGGATTATTCTTTCTCAGTTCCTTGCTTTCTCTGTAACATCCTCAAAGCAGCTCTGTAACCTTTGGGCTGTTTAGCACCTGCATGTGTCATCCCTTTTAGGAGATTTTTGCTTTTCTAACAAAAAAATTCCAATACCTCAAAATTTTTGATAGTCTAATTTTCATATATTTGAGAACTTTTCCTTCCTTCAGAAAGTTAGTCTCCAAGCATTTTGCCAGTTTTGTCTCCTAAACATAAGAAACTTCAAACATTTCCATACAAACACACCTTCTCAAACCATTGGTCTTACAGACTTCCTTGCCACAGACATGATACAGTATAAACCTTGTTATTTTAATAGTAAAATAATTCTTTGGCATTCCATCTGAATACCATCACAGTAAATTGCAAAACTTTATTAGCCTCCCTTGCTCTCTTAAACATGCAGAGTAACCGCACTCTCAGCTTTAAAGCAAACTGCTTTAAAAGGCAAAAGTAACAATTTGTAAATGGGACAGAAGTCTTAAGGAACACTGATTTATGGTCCTGTTTGAACTCTTCAGGCTATGTTTCATAAGGCACAGAGCCTTTGGAAGGAGCTGTACTGCTTTCCTGCCTTATCCGGAATGAGGTTGGAGAGCCATTGTATTTCCTTCACTTACGCTGAAGCACTCCTGATGTAGATCCCATTTGTGTTAAGTGACCTCAATTTCCAGTTTTTGACTAAGAGATGATGACATGCAGCTGCTCATTTTTCATCATTGAGGGTTCCCCCCCCACCTCGCAAGTGCCTTCCGACGAAGGCTTTTGATTGTTAGAACATTAGTGGCAAAATTCCCATTATCTTCAAAAGTGCGGGATAATCTTGTTCTGTCACCACACTAAGACAATCATTTTTACAATACCCTTTCCTCGGCTTTGCTCAAAGCCAAAGCTTACATATCATTACTTATCATCATTATTCCTGCGATTGGAATAGCAGCTCAACTCTTTAGGGCCACTAGATTTGATTCCTCCTCTTTGTTACAAGAATAACCTCAGAAACATAAATAGAGCACGCTGAGGAAAGCAAAGCTAATACTGAACAAGTAACTGAGATGGATCTATTATTTGCAAGCATTTGCATTTAAAGGTTACACAGTTTCCAGTACCTTTTCAGAAGCTGTTTAGCAAGCGGCTAGAATTATGGGATCTAACATAAAAAAATAGGTTTTCTCCATTCTTCCAGATATCCTCCATGGAATTATAGTGAAGGAATTACAGTGAAGGTGTCAGTGCAAATAATTGATTACATTCACATATTATAGTCACTCTGTCAACAAGGTGGATCGGTGTAAGGCTAAATTCATAGCAGATGTGAAAGTAAAAAAAAAAATTTCCATGGATGTATTTGATTTATTTATCAGATTTATATACTGTAACTGATGATCTCACCAAAAGCAATTCAGGATGTGCCAGAAGGAAGTCACAAATTGCAGTCATGTGATCTCGCACTTAATGACGCATAATGATTTGCTTAATAAGCACAGCAGAACTGGCATTATGAGTCCAGTGTGGTCACATGATGTTTTACTTAACAATCATGTCTCTTAGCAACCAAGTTGGCAGTCCCAATTGTGATCAATAAGGGAGGGCTCCCTGTAGTATCATCGAAAAGAGCAAAGCTTGTGATGAAAGGCAGATGTTCCGTCTTAGGCCCAGTACTCTTCAATATCTTCATTAACAACTTAGATGAGGCAATAGAAGGGGAACTTACCAAATTTGCAGATGGTACTAAGCTGGCAGGAATAGCTAACACCCAAGAAGATAGGCTCAAGATCCAGATGGATTTTGACGGACTAGAACAGTGGGTCGTATCTAACAAAATGAAATTCAATGTAGAGAAAAGTAAAGTCCTACACTTAGGCAAGAAAAACCAAAAGTACCCATATAGACTGGGTGAAACCAGGCTCAATAGCAGTAACTGTGAGAGGGATCTTGGAGTCTTAGTGGACAACCAGCTAAATATGAGCCAGCAGTGTGCAGCAGCAGCCAAAAAAGCTAATGCAATCCTAAATTGTATTAACAGAGGGATACAATCAAGATCAAGGGAAGTACTAATACCACTCTATAAAGCCTTAGTAAGACCACACCTAGAGTACTGCATCCAGTTTTGTTCACCACATTAAAAAAAGATGTTGAGACTCTAGAAAAAGTACAGAGAAGAGCAACCAGGATGATTAGGGGACAGGAGGCTAAAACATACAACGAACGGTTGCAGGAACTGGGCTTGGCTAGTCTAGTAAAGAGAAGGACCAGGGGAGACATGATAGCGGTCTTCCAATATTTGAGGGGCTGCCACAGGGAGGGAAGGGTCAAGCTATTTTCTAAAGCGCCTGTAGGCCAGACAAGGAATAATGGATGGAAACTGAACAAGGAGAGATTTAACCTGGAAATAAGGAGAAACTTTCTGACAGTGAGAACAATCAACCAATGGAACAGCTTGCCCTCGGAAGTTGTGGGAGCGCCATCACTTGAGATTTTCAAGAAGAGATTGGACTGCCATTTGTCAGAAATGGTGTAGGGTCTCCCGCTTGGGTGAGGGGTTGGACTATATGACCTACAAGGTCCCTTCCAACTCTGATTATCTGTTATCTGTCATTCAATAAGAAGAGAGGAGGTCTACGCCATTAAATCAAGTTGCTCAAACAATTGCTGCAAACTAGCATAAAGGGGGTGTATCTGGAGTCATACAGCCAAATAGGCTGTCCTGAAAGTTGTATTCCTTTTTAGACCATGGGGAAAAAGAGAATTGTGAAAGTGTTTGCAACAATTGGTCTTGTTAGCATGCCACTTAAATGGATGAGCTCTCCATCCTGCTGTTATTATCAGACCAGCTCTCTAAGAAATCTTAACTGCTGAGCATATAATTTTTGTATCTAGAAGCCAAGTATAACTGGCTTTTCATCACTTTGTTACGAGACAATGCTATCCAAAATGCTGGTATATGATGAAAGTGCAAATTCTTGTATTTGCACAATATATTCCTCTTGTTTTCTGATTTTTTTATTTATTTTTTTTGCATTTCTTACTTTTGGAGTAGATTATGCACCTAAAGTATGTAAGAAGCATGTAGTACTGTCTTGCTGTGATTCAAAATTCAAGGGTTCTTTCCTAGACAACCATCTATTATACTTAGAAGACATCTTAGCAGAGTAAAATTCTTGATGTATCTTATATTTAGCTAGCTATGAACTGAGGCACAGAAGTTGAAAGCTAAATTTCCTCTCACACACATAGAGACACAGACATTAAACACCAGCATTTCCACAATCATGAGAAGATCAAAAATACATTGGATTTTTAATTCACTCTGGAACCTTCTTAGGATTAAATAATCAAGGATTCCATTCCCATCTAAGATGCAACTTGCTAAGCTTACACTTGTTCTCAAAATAACCCTCACTTTATATGTGTAGACAAGTAATTTTATATTCATTCAGAATTATTTGTAATCATTCTGTGTTACATTCAGAAATCTGCAATCAAATTACATCTCGTATACCAGAGTGAAAAGAGAGAGTGCCTTTACATTTCCAGTGTACGTGTTGATGTTCCAACTAGCAAAGATCTACACCCATCTGTGATACTTGGCTTTTAATTTAGGAGGGCTGGAATTCATAATATCTATTCTACCACAGTACAGATTTGCCCATGTGGAACAGCCTTCTCAGTTCGGCGGTGACCCGTGTGATTACACTGACAATGAAAGTGAAGACTGTGTTATAAACAGACAGTGTAGTACTCCTCGGTGTGAAGGCTTTCTCTGTGCCACAGGTAAGAGAATTGGGGGGAGGGTAACATTCCTTAATTAAAAACTAGTGGTTAACTGCATATCTGTTGAGTTAGATTTCCCTCAAATAGATTGAATGGAATATGGAGGCTGAAGGTTTTTTTTTATTACCTTGTATGTCACAAACAAATGTTGACCTTGTTCGCTTGACGGACATCGTATAAAAACATCACAACAGAATCTGTAACAAGAATGGATCACACAAGCAGGCAGGACCAATACGTAAATAGCCAGAGAGAGGCCGTATTTATGGAACCATATTTGTTATCTAAGCTATTCAATTATTTTGTAAAGAAGTATGCCTGTTATTAATTCCCCTCGCATGTTCTTTTGAAAAGGCACAACTAAATGAGAAAAAGGATCACATAATTTCTGTCACATCCCTGATGAACATTTTGAGTTAAATTAAATCAAATTTGATTGTACATTAACATTTTCAAACAGCCTACATGACAGAATTTTGAAGGCTTAATTTCTGATCTGATGGATTATAAAATGCAGCAAGAAAAAGCAGAAAACTGCCTTCCCAAGTGATTGCCGACTGGCTATATACTGCTAATTAGAAGCAAAATGAAAACTTTTTTTTCAAGAAAGACTTTAAGTACAATCATCAGCATTACTTGCATGTTAATTTTCTCTGAACCACCTTGTGTCATCAACCTCCACTGCAAAACGACAGGGTGGATTTATAAAGCATTACTGTTGAGCTTTCTCTGGCTTTGTCACTTAAAAATTTAACATTCTGCTTTTCCTCAATAGTGCAACAATAGCAACTTTTTTTAGAGTTTACCAAAAAAGCTTTGGTCTGGAATTTGCTGTGGTTGATGAAAGAATGCATGAAACGTTAAGTTGTTAAGGTCTGTGTGGAGATTACGAGGTGTACATAAGTTTGTCACATGATCTACTTAAATGGCTCAAGCCCCAAGGAATATAATGAAGCAGAGATATGGATTATGTAGGGCTAAATCAGATTGGCTTGAAAGATCTACAAACATGGAAAAGGAACACATACAGCAGATGTTGAAGTGCAAAATTGTAAAATGAATGTCAGAAAGAAAGTTTTCAGAATTAAGAACTACTTATCAAGAAGAGCTCGAAGACTTGGCTCTGCTAACTCATGTGAGGATGAATCAAAAAATACCATGGAAGCTTGGCAGTGGTTGGTAACTTGAGGTGCTTCCTCTGCCTTTTATTGTATTTTTTATTTTTGTTTGTACAGTACTAGTTTTTCATCTTGCTTTAATTCTAATTGTGTCTTTTTATATGGTTGTATTATTTTTATCTGTAAATTGCCTAGAGTCACTTAGTGAGATGAGCAGTGCTTAAATTTGATAAATAAATAAAATATTTACAAAGATGGTTTCTCCAAAATCCACAATTAGGTAATATATTTATTAGTCCCCATACATACCCTGTTTCTCCAACAATATGGCCTCCCCCAATAGGAAGTCCCAGCATGTTTTATAGGCATGAACTGAAATTAAGCCCCTCCCCCCCAAATTAAGGCCTATATTAAAACATGCGAAATGGGGGGGAATGGTGGGGGGGCTTGCGGTTAGGAAGTACTTTTGTTGCACACCCGGATATGGTGCTGCCTGCGTTGACCCTGATATGAAGTGCCCCACCAACGCCGAGGTTAACATCCAAGTCATCACTGCCCGCCCACCCGAAGATGCAAGGGGGGGGAATTAATTCACCCCCGAAAAGACGGCCTAGCCATTTTTTTGGGGCTCAAAAAAAAAAAAAAAAAAGACCTGGCCTTATTATATGAGAAACACGGTATGTTACCGAATACCATGAAAACGCTTGAGTTATTGAGGCTCATCATCAGGCAAAGTGTTCTAAAAATAGATAAGTAAAAGGGGGGAACCTTCTACTGTAAAAGGTAGGCCAGAAGTTTCGACCAGGAAGTCTGTAATTTCAAAACAGTTTTCATATAAACTTTGGAGACTGAATGCATTAGTTACTGTAGACTGTTCTGCTGTCAAGTTATATCTAATATTCAGAGATGAAGAAAACGTTTTCTTCTATCGGGTTTGGCAATAGAAAGTCAATCGTATTTTTGTGATTTAAAAATATACTAGCAAATGGACCAAAAGCAGTCAAATGGACTACATTTCCATAGATCTAGAAGTTAGACATAGACACTTCAGATTTAAGCATCTTTTAAACAGTGGCCCTTTTCAGTTGTAATATTGAAATATAGTGTCATACATCATACCAGCATAATCATAATTCAGGACAGATGAAAAACCACAATGTGTTTCTTCAACACATTACATAGTTAATCTGTGGGCTCTGCTGCTCCAGGGACCAAGTTATAAGAGCTATCAACTTTGGCTATCTTTAGTTCTGCTCATTCTTGGTGACTGTATTTTAGCTCCAGAACTGGAGGCACTTTTGCTCAGAGTAGAGATGATAAGAAGGAAGATAATAGAAGGGTTAGCTCTGGCAAAAGCAGAAGCAAAGGATTTGAGATTAGGCTAGTCCATTATGATAAAAATTCCCAGATGTCAATTGCCCTCCTATTTTTTGCAACACTGAAATATGGAAACATCTTTTCAAATAAAAATGGCAGTATTCAGAACAGCTTTTGGCTAGAGGATTGAATGCTGCCAATGCAGATTCTTATGTATCAGTAAACACTCAATTTAATGGATTATTTGGTGAAAGTGGGTCCATTAAAACCAAATGTTTGTTATTTATGATTATTTATTTATGAAACCAATTTCCATCTCACAAACAGCAACTCTGGGCAGTGTTAAAAGCTGAATAGTATTTTTTGAGCCTGCAAACACATGAATATGTAAAAAAAATGATTGTAGTTAAGGAGCAAGATGGGGCCCAAACGATTCTGCCAACTGGAGATATGGTATACTGATGCGCCAAGGCCAGAACAGTGAGCTCATGTGGATTATCTGAACCAGCACCTGTGAAGATGAGAGCCAGAACAAACTAAGGGGCTTTCAAAGGCAAGCAGCACACTAGGCAATGACCGAGAAGCTCCATCAACATTAGGCAACTACACTCTTCTTATAGGTACAGAAAATCTTGTCCATTAAATGTAGATTCTGTTAAATATGAAGTCTGTCAGGATTCCAGCAGTTACCCCAATTAAATTATCAGTCTTGAGCCAAACCTCCAAAACTTCAAAAGGATTTATTGAGCCAAACTTCCAAAACTTCAAAAGGATTTATTGGGAGTTAACATGTCTGGCACTGCTTGGGTGTAGCCAACTCTGAGACACATAATTCATTGTCACCCTTGACCCTGGTTTTCCTCCACCCCCTGGGTGTATCATAATTCCTATTCTCCAATGAGTCGCATCCATAGCCAAGAGTCATCAATCTGGTTCTCCAGTTAGAATTTTGTGTGGCACAAGCTTCATTCACCTAGTTACTATCTTTGAAAACTATTTATGGAATACACTTTCGATTTCCAAGCTGCCGCACTACACTTTCAAACCCCTTTCCCTCCTCCCTTTCTGTTGGCAATTCTAAAAAGACCATAGAAATATTTTATGAGTTGACATAATCCATGTTGTGGGCAAGTTCCAGCTGGTCTTTTTTAATGCAACATAATCTGCTTCTAACCATAGAAATGATCCTGAAAAATGTGTGCCTCCCTAAAGAACACTTAGTCAATTAAGCATGGGGAGATAAACAAGAGTTTTCAATGGCACTAAACCAATTGCATTTGTTAATTTGCAAAGTCCATCCAATGAATGATAAACAAGTTTTGTTCTGTGTTTTAGGCCGATGCATCAATCGTAGGCTGCTTTGCAATGGAGATGATGACTGTGGAGATCAATCAGATGAAGCTGATTGTAAGAAGGTATATCAGAGGTGCAATCAGGTTTTGGAGCAATTTTGGGGGATACAGATGCTGTCAAGTGGGTAAGTGCAGAATTAACCCCAAATTTAATAACTGATTCATTGGATTGAGTTAGAGAAGATTGAAGCCAAGAAATATTGATGACATACGACTCCATAGCCATTGCATACCAACTTTCCATGGATCATTCATAAAATTATTCCATTATCACAATCTGTTTTGAAATGTATTAAATTTATGCATGTTTTATACATATTTCACCAAGTGATAAAATATTGCAATATTTTAAAGATATAAAAAATACATAAAATATATTGTTTTGCTCATTTTATATTTACTGAACTGATTATATGTTTAATCACTTCTCACTCCTAAGGGTGGTATGTGCCTTCCACATACTCTGGTCTGCACCACAGAGGGTTTTGCAGAGTATTTTAGCTGCTTCCCACATTTTTTCTTGTTTAGTTTGGGAATTTTTCCCCCTAATGTATTTCCTTTCCTTTTGTTTTGGTTCATATTAATGTTTATTTTTACTTTAAATTGAAAGGTCGTTTTATTAAGTGTATATATTGAGAACATAAAGCAATATACCGTGTTTCAGTTTTCTGTATCAAAGAATGAGTTCTTCCTAGTGTTATTCCTGCGCTATGGCAGGATCCACATTAGTTAGAATCTAATGCTAGGTTACTAGGTCCTAACTGCAGAAGTAAAAAATGCACTTTCTCCAGAATTATAACTAATGTGCAAATCTATTGACTCCACCTGTATTTTTTATTCTCAGCTTTAATGCTTTCACAAATAATCTAGAAGGAGTGATTCTTGATTATAAATATTATGCAGGAGCATGTCGGCCACAACATATTGGTACTGTTGGTTTTAGAAAACCATACAATGTAGAAAGTTATTTGGCTCAGGTGAGTAAGAATTCTTACATTATTTTAAAAAGATTCAATAATCTTCACTAAGATTCAATGAAATTTTAAATCATTGATTTATTTAAATTATTTTAATACTAATTCCTGAGATTGATTTACTATATATAATATATTTGATATGGTCTATTTTTAAAAAAATCATTGCTCACTCCTATATTTTGTTTTACATTTAGTTGTTTTAGTTGGATTTCAAATGATTTGAGCCTTTCCAAATATTATCTGTCAATCTAACTATCACCCAGAAGGCCACCTTATAGATGCTTTGTTGGAACTAAGCATGCCCTTCTGTATATCCTTCCTATAGGGAATTGGGATCAGGTAAAATATTTGGAATAGAATATAGATAGGGCAACAAACTTCACAATTCTTAAACACCTGGAACAGATTTTCACAATGTTTCAGGTGGAACTAAGACTCAGTAAACATCTGCTATGTGAAAATATACAGCAAATCTAGATTTTGAATAGGTTTACTTCTAATTTTAACAACTTCTTTAACAACTTCTACAAACAAACGATATTGCTACAATATTTGCATTACTTATTGCACTAAACCACATACAACCTGTTTGAGGACAATTATTTATGTAAAATTAAAATGACTAAAAGCACAATATGGTATATATACATGCACAAATTATATTTATCTTAAACAATAAATTATAACATTGAGTAAGTTGGTGTGCAGTAATCCATTAAAATTCAGTTAGGAGTAGAATTTCAGCAGATTTTGCCTGTATCTAAATATATTATTAAAATGTGTTGCTGTAGTTTCATTGTTTATCTATCTTCACCGCGGAATGTTCTGATCCTAATTACAGCATGTAACCTATTGTGGACTACTTTTCATTCTCAATTTTTCGTTCGTTCCTTCCTATGTTTCAAACATGACACTTGAGATGTTATTTTTTCCCTTGCTTTGTGTTTAGACCAAAGGCAAATATGAATTTTCAATGACTGCACACGAATCATATTCAAGTTTTGAACACAGCGTCTCCAGGGAAAAATCAAAAGAAGAAAGTTTTGGCTTTGGACTAATTATACCCAGTTTATTTAAATTTAGTTACAGTAAGGCTGACAAGCGATATCAAAAATTTGCTAGCAGGACGAAAAGATTTTCTTCAACGGTAAACTTTTCTTGTGCTTCTTCTAAGGCTTACTTTAGTTTGTTCAACACACACTAGAATTAAAATACATTAGAATTAAAATATGAGCAGTAGAAAACCATGTAACATTTTTTTGAAATTATGAAAAACAAGATGTTTTTTTTTCTTCCGGGATTCATATATTTTGCTTATAGCGAGCATTGCCAGACAATCTCCATCTGTAGCTAACGTATAGTGTGTCATCTCTTTCTGCATTGATAACAATGTTTAGTTTACTTCCTGTAAATGGAGGTACTCAGATAAATTATTTTTTATTCTAGGAAAAAAGGCAGGATATAATCTAATAAATAAATCACAAAAATGTTTTAATAATGTTTGGATGTCATTAAATGTAGCATTTACTGTACATGGACATATTTGTACGGATAACATTTTTTGCAAAAGAATTACTGGCTCCCCCGCCCCCCAAATATTCATTTGACAAAGTAGGCAAGTGATATGAAGATATCTTTGAAAGGGTGGGGGCCAGATAGGGACTAATTCCAGCACCCTCTTTTAAAGCCTAGGGATTTCAATAAATAAAATAACTATGTTATGCCCTATGAGAGCTTTCTGGAAAAAAAAAATCTGTCAAAAGCAAATTCACACCCAAATGGGTCTGTAAAAGATTGAATGTAGTACAGCATTATTGTGGAACGATCACTTTGTAATTTAAAAATGAATGAGCCAATATCTAGAATCAAACTCCGTTTCACGTTACATATTGGGTTCTTTCAACCATTTAAGACATTTTTGCAACATATATTTAACAATGTATTTCCAACATATACAAGTAGTCCTCGACTTACGTCCACAATTGAGCCCAAAATTTTGTGTTGTGATGTGAGACATTTGTTAAGTGAGTTTTACAACCTTTCTAGCCACAGTTCTTAAGGGAATCACTGCAGTTGATAAGTTAGTAACCTGGTTGTTAAGTTTCCCCATTGAATTTGCTCGACAGAAGGTCACAAAGGGGGATCACATCACCTTGGGACACAGCAACAGTCATAATTATGAACCAGTTGCCCAGCATCTGAATTTTGATCACATGATGCTGCAAAGGTGGTATCTGTGGAAAATGGTCATAAGTCACATTTTTCAGGGCTGTTATATCTTTGAATGGTAGTTAATGTAAATCTCTTCTGATGCTTTCCTTTAGTCTAGCAGGTTTGTCCACGCATATGCAGAGCTGGAAGTTGCTCAATATAAATTGAAGAGACAGGACTTAATGCTTCACCCCGACTTCTTCCAAAAAGTCCTTCGTTTGCCTCTGGTGTATAGCTATGGAGAATATCGAGAACTCTTCAGAGACTACGGGACGCATTACATCACCGAAGCAATTCTTGGTGGCACTTATGAATATACTTTGATCATGAACAGTAATGAGCTGCAGAAGGAAGGTAGGATTGAGGAGAGCGGATTGTCCATTAACTAAATGGTTTATGCTGAGTTTTTGAAAGGTTTTATCTTGTCTAGAAAATGCACGTTCAAATTTAACATGGCTCAACGTGGTTCAAAATGAATGCATTGAAAGAAATGATGGATTTGTGTTAATTAATTTTCCATTGTTCTATGAGGTTTGGTTAGTTTGACCATTCTAGAGACTGATTGCTGGATTCTTGCAAAAATGGGACCACTTAAAATGTATCCATTTTTTAAAAATCTAACACATTGATATCATCTGTCTCTTTTGATATGATAATTGTATATCATGTAAATCCTGTGAAATGGACACCTAAAAGAATACTGCGTAACAAACTACCTCTCATTGTGTATATATATAACTTAATATATAACTTAAGAATATATATAAAATTTATATATATATTTGCCAATTGTTTACAAGATAATAAGTATAAGTGTATACATAGTTGTGAATACATGAAATGGGTACATATAAGAAAAATAAAAGAATAAGAGAAACAATAGGACAGGGACGGTAGGCACGATGGTGCGCTTATGCACGCCCCCTACAGACCTCTTAGGAAAGGGGTGAGGTCAATAGTAGACAGTCTAAGGTTAAAGTTTTTGGGGTTTGGAGAAGAAACTACAGAGTCAGGTAGAGTATTCCAGACATTGACCACTCTATTGCTGAAGTCGTATTTCCTGCAATCAAGTTTGGTGCGGTTTACTTTGAGTTTGTATCTATTGTGTGCTCTTGTGTTGTTATGGTTGAAGCTGAAGTATTCATTGACAGGTAGGACATTGCAATGTATGATTTTATATACCATGCTTAAGTCAGACCGAAGACGGCGTAATTCAAGGTTTTCTAGTTTTAGAATTTCAAGTCTGGTGGCATAAGGTATTCTACAACGAGTAGAAGAGTGGAGAACTCTTCTTGTGAAATATTTCTGGACTTTCTCAATTGTGCTAATATCAGATACGTAATGAGGGTTCCAGACTGATGAACTGTATTCGAGTATTGGTCTAGCAAATGTTTTGTATGCTCTGGTTAGTAGTGTGATATTACCAGAGAAAAAACTACGTAGGATTAGGTTAACAACTCTTAATGCCTTTTTGGCTATGTAGTTGCAGTGGGCTCTAGCATCTCATCTGCCAGAAGCCTGATGATGGCAGATGAGATTCTGCTGAAACGTTGCTACAACTTTAAAAGCACCACTACTATGACGTGGGAAAATACCCGAACAAAGCTGAAGGCCATATATATATATATATATATATATATATATATATATATATATATATATATATATATATATATATATATATATATATGTTATGTCTCACCTATATTCATAGGTGAGAACACAAAGTTCCACAGTTCAGAATATTCACAGAAGAACAAAACCAGACTTAAAAGGGTTAACAGTACTGTTTTCCAGTCCTTGGCAGACTTCCCGGAATCTGTCTGGCAATTCAGAATTGTCCATAAATTACAAAGGCCGCTCCAAACGTATCCTTTCGACTCATAAAACACTTTGCTTCCAAGCAAAGTTTTAGAGTCAACACGCCTCCTTAAATCACCTGGATGGGCGTGTCAGTCTCTCTAATCAATGTCTGGCTTGACGCCTCCCTTCAGATTGACGTTTCAATCTTCTCCTAGTTCTAGCGTCAAGCCAAGATCTATCAGTTTCCTCACCAGAAGCCTCCGGCTCATTTTGTGGATCGGTTGCTGGCATGAGCGAAGTCGAAGGTTCTGGGGAGGATTGTCTCTCTGACAATCTCTCATCCTCCTGGCTCACATCTGTGTCCTCTGATAATTCAGACTCCACATTCACAGCAGGCTCCAACCTTCCATCTTCAGAGTCATCAGAGTCAAAACTCCCAGCAGGATCGATCCTTCCAGTCACAACACTTATATATATATATTCCCACGTCATTGTAGTTGTGCTTTTAAAGTTGTAGCAACGTTTCGGCAGAATCTCATCTACCATCATCAGGCTTCTGTGTAGTGTTCATCTGTGAGTCAGACTTTTACAGTGGCTTCAGATTTAAATTTGGGGCAGCCTATTGCTGTGCCAGAATGGTTTTTTCTTCATCCTGATTGGTTGGGAGTCTTGGTCTGTGTTTATTGGTCTTGGAGTTTGCTGTGTTCTGCTTGATTGGTGTTTCTAATATCTTCTGTCTGTTTTTTGGCTTTTTTTGTATCTTGATTGGCTGGCAACATTGTGTTACTTTATTGGAGGCCTTTAGTGCAGCTTGGCTCCGGGTAAATGGACAGCTATCATTAGTTAGGAAGCTAGGTTTCATCTGGGTGCCTGGTTGGGGTATGTTTGAGCTGGAGGTATCAGGGGGGATCTGTTTGTGCCCACGTGTTTGTCTGGCTTGTGGTGTGGAGATTTTTTTGTTTGTGAGTACAGGCTTCCAAATGATTGACAGTCTGGTGGAATAATCTCTTCTATTCATGCTTTCTGGTCTTTTTTCAATCTCTATGGCTTCTCTGATGATTCTGTGGCTGGGGTTTTCTATAGTGGCTAGGGTTTTGGTGCCATTGAAGTTGATGCTATGACCTGTGGCTTCCATGTGTTGGACTAGTGAGGAAGTGTGTTCCAGCTTTTTGACTGCATTTCTGTGTTCATCCAGGCGGGTACTTATTCTTCTATTGTTGGTCTGTCCAATGTATGTGGCCGGGCATGATGCACAGGGGACTTCGTATATGCCTTGGTTTTCCAGGTCAATTTTATCTTTGGGGTTTCTGAGGATGGCTGCTATTTTTCTGTCTGTTTTGAAGGCAGTCTTGATGTGGTGTCTGTGTAGTATCTTACTAATTTTGTCTGTAGTGCCTCTTATGTAGGGCAGGACAGCTGTTCCATAGATCTGTTCATCTTCTAGGTCTCCATAATGTCTCAGTGTGTTTTTGTGGATCAAGCCGGTGATTTTGCTTTTGTGGAAGCCGTTGGCTGTCAGTACTTTAGTCAGGGTGCATAGTTCAGTCTTAATGTGTGTCTTGTCTGCCAGGCGTTTGGTTCTAGTAATTAGTGTTTTAGCCACGGAGTTTAGCTGTGCTGGGTGGTGGTGGGATTGGGCATTGAGGTAGCGGTTAGTGTGTGTTTTCTTCTGGTATACGGTGTGTCCTAGTGTGCCATCTATTTTTTTGTAGATTAGTACATCTAGGAATGGTAGTTGTTTGTTTGTTTCCGTTTCCATGGTGAACTTGATTTTGGGGTGTGTGCTGTTTAGGTGTGTTAGGAAATTGTTTAGGTTTTCTTTTCCATGGGGCCAAATCACAAATGTGTCATCGATGTATCTTAACCATAGTTTGGGTTTGTGGATGGCATTGGCCAGGGCTCTGGATTCGAATTCTTCCATGAACAGGTTTGCAATGACGGGTGACAGTGGTGATCCCATAGGGGCTCCTTCAATTTGTTTGTATCTTTGTCCTTTGTATATGAAATATGTGTTGGTTAAGCAGTGTTCTGTTAGTTCCATGAGGTGTTTAGCTGGTTGGTATTTATTTTTGATGATTTCAGGGGTCTCTTTTTTCGGGACTTGAGTGAATAGTGAAACCACATCGAAACTTACAAGCAGATCTTCTTACTCCACATGTAGATTGTTAGGAATAACAAGGTTACCTAACGTAGTTTGGGTAAAATAATATATATAAACTATGATAGTAAGTTTAAGTGTGTGTCACTTTAAACTGCAAAGCAAGTAATTTTGAGTGCGGTTGTAAAACCGCCATAAGAGGGAGCAAGAGAACCTGCTGGCTTGCTGACTATGCTGGATTGATGGTTTGCTAACTGCGTGTTCCCTGCTGCTGAGTTTTTGAACGTCGAAGGAAGAAAGGAGGTTTGACTTCTTTATATCTCTACTGTGAGAAGATATATTACTGGACTGATATTTGTAAGTTTACTGACCTCTTTTTCAACACTGGACTTTGCAACTGAATAATCCCCGAACGGACTGAACTAGTGAATGATGTATGGACTGTTTGACTATGCTAAAACTCTTACTGGAATAAACTATTTAATTAGCACAGTGTATCTGTTTTACTGAGTGTAAGCTACAAAAACGTTTATCTCACATATTTGCCTGCCTGCCTGACCTGCCGTGCACATTCTGCTAGGGTGTATCCCTAACATAGATCTTTGATCATTTCCAAGAAGTGGTATGAGTTTTGTACATGTGAAGCTGCTGTTTCAGCATGGGGCTGTAGCTGTTGTGCTAAGTGTTTAGCTAGGTTTTGTAGTGGTGCTCCTCTGGAGCTGACTATGGGTCTGAGAGGTATGCCTTCTTTGTGTATTTTTGGGAGGCCGTATAGTTTGGGGCATCTGGAAGATTTTTCTCTTGGGATGATCATCTGTTGGATGTCTTTGCTCATGTGGCTGGTTATAATTTTCTTCTTGGTTAATTTTTCCAGATATGTGGTTGGGTCCGTGTTTATGGGTTTGTATGTGGGGTCTTGGAGTAGGTCTGTCAATTTTGTTTCATAGTCTTTTCTGTCCATTACTACTGTGGCATTCCCTTTGTCTGCTGGAAGTATGATTATGCTGCTATCTCTTTTCAGGGTTTGTAGCGCTTTAATTTCTTCTTTCTGCAAGTTGCCTTTGGGTGGTTTGCTTGTGCATAGGATATTGGTAACTTTGTGTCTTATTCTATCAGCTTCATCTGTATTTAATTTGGTTAGCTAAATACAGATGAAGCTGATAGAATAAGACACCAAGTTGGAGGAGGTTGGATAGTTTGGATTGGTAGTCTGATGTGTTCACCACGACCATGGCGTTGCCTTTGTCTGCTGGGAGAATGATTATGTTGTTGTCTTTCCTCAAGTTGTTGAGTACTTTTGTTCTTCTCTGTGTAAGTTGCTTCTGGATGGACTGCTGGAGCAGAGGACGTTGGTGACTTCAAGTCTGATTTTATTGGCTACATCTGGGTTAATTTTGGTTAGGCTAGCTTCTGCGTATAATGTTTTAGGTGGGGATGCATTTGGGGGCGACTGCAAAGTTGAATCCCTTGGAAAGGACATTGGTTTCTGCTCTGGTGAGGGTTCTGTCTGATATGTTGTGTACTGTTTGTTTCATGCGTTGTTGTGGGGTGGGGTTGGGCTTCTGGTGTTTCTCTATTCTGTAGATTTGCTGGTGTGTGTGCCTGTCTTGTGGGAGGTTTCTGTTTTGGCTCTCCAGAGGGCTAGTTGTTTGGATTTGTCCCTGTTGGGTGGATTTTATTGCTGAGTTTGAGGTGGAGAGTAAGTAGGTCCCTGTTGGTTTGGTCTAGCAGGAATCTTTTCCTGTGGAGGTCATTTCTGATTAGGGAACGGAATTAGCCCTAATCAGAAATGAACTCCACATGAAAAGAGTCCTACCCTCAACCCACCCCCCCACCCAAGCGGGAGACCCTACACCATTTCTGACAAATGGCCGTCCAATCTCTTCTTGAAAGTCTCAAGTGATGACGCTCCCACAACTTCTGAGGGCAAGCTGTTCCATTGGTTGATTGTTCTCACTGTCAGAAAGTTTCTCCTTATTTCCAGGTTAAATCTCTCCTGTTCAGTTTCCATCCATTATTCCTCCCAGTTAGCCACTTTTCTGCCAACAATCACAGAAGTGCCCTCATTTTACTTTTGTGGATTTCTTTTCCAAGAAAGACTGGCCAGGTGCATGTCACTGGAGAAAAAAAAAATAACAGGTTTTAATTCTCTCAAATTATTGAACTGATTTTGGCTTTTGGCTTTTATGAAGCCCCTTTTTTTAAAAAAAAAATGTGATTGAATCATAGGATATTGGGGTGAGCTATTTTAGCCATCTCAAGCACAACTGAGTTGTAGAAATCAATTTTAGACAGCTTCCTATCCAGGAAGCAATAGGCAACTGATTGAAAACCTGGCAGTTACAATGTTCAGATGTCAGCTTCCGTTCTTCACCATCCAGTCAGAACTGAAGAAACATCTTGGATGAGAAGCAAAACTTCTTCAAGGAAAAAAGAGGAAAGTCCAGTTGCCTTTGAAAAGGCACCTTTGGGACAACATGATTTGGATGACTGAGAGTCTCCACAGACATCAGGCAGTTAGTTGGCTGAGTGAGAAGTTACCTAAAAGCTGGATCTTATCTCATTCAGGATGTTTGGGATGCACCTGTGCATACCACTGGAGATTATTATTTAGAAATTCTTTTACAAACATGTATATGAGTTGAGAACATCCCTTTGGGACAATTATGTGATTAAGTGAGAAAGCCTGAAAGTTCAACACCTTTTCCAAACATTCCAAGACTCCTACTTTTTCTTTTCTTTTCTGAAAGCATCCAGATTGTCCACATCTCGGAAACAGTAAATAATTGACTAGGATGAGTCCCCTATCTGACGTTACTCTTACAGGGTGATGGATGCTGCTTTTACAAGGCTACAGTTCTCTGGACAGAACAAACAGAATTCTGGGCTGTTAATCAATAGCTTCAGTCCCTTGTTTACCCATTGGCAAAGGGAAGTTGACAAACCATCTGTACAAGCCCTCCTCTGTAAACCATGCTTCTGAGCAAGCGGCATTTCCCTGAGGGCCGAGATATAGATGCTACATTTTATTACCCCTGGAGATTTTGCCTCTTAGGGGGGGAAAAAACAGTGAGCTGGAATGGATGTTAGGTTATGGACTTCCTTTACTTATTTATTTTATTTATTTATAAAATTTATAGACTGCTCATCTTACCACAAGGTAACTCTGGGCAGCTTACAATTAAAAAAAAAACTTTGAAAAGTGTTTTCTATTTGAATCTATGTATAGTCTATTCTTTTCTCTATGTATCTTTGACAAGCCAAATCCTGTTTTCTCTTTATCTTTGTAGCCCACTCTGTAAATAGGTAGGACAATTTCTCTTTGGGGAGGGCACGCCACTTATTTTTTTTATTGTTACTTTGGGTGCCTGCCTCTGAGATGGTTGGATTAGCTGAGTTAATTTTTTTTGGCTTTTGTCGGGCATGAAAAGCCTTGATGATGACATAATATTAAAACTATATAAATTAAAAAACATAAATAAGGTAATCCAAAATCCAAAACATTATGGTCCAATTAAAAGATGAGAAGGGAAGGAATGGGGTGAGGGGCAGGTAGGATCCCTTGTTAATTGATCAACCATTTTATCAACCATCGGTCAACCAATCAATACTCCCCCATTGGAACCCTAAGTCAGTGATGGTATTCTACCGGTTCAGCCTGGTTCTCCTGAGCCGGTAGCGCCGATGAGCAGTGGAGAATGAACCAGTTCCCTCAGACTCTCTACTGTTGGGACCACCCACCTGCCCGGGCTCCCATACTAATCTTTATGTCTTGCTTTTGAAGTGCACCTGCTTTTGTGTGGCACAGCATATTGCCACGTGGCAGCTGCTGAAGCAACAGGGAGAGCGCAAGCTTGCAGGAGGTGAGTCAGAAAGCCTCTGCGCTTGCGCAAAGTGCGTGTTTGGTGCGCACGCATGTGCAAAGTATTTGCGTGCATGCAAAGCACGCCCACCAAGCCACACACCCACCGAACCGGTGGTAAAAAAAAAATTGAAACACACCACTGCCCTAAGTGTTTCAATTAGTAATTAGTAAATGGTGAGGGAGTACTGTATTCTTCTACTGTAGTATTTAAATCCGAACAGTGAAGCACAACTGGTCATTCCTTATGTGATAGCTTTTCACAAGAGTGATAAATGAATGAATCTTCATATATTATGCTTGAACTGAGAAGGCTCTTCCATTCTGGAGGACTGGAACTAGTATTCTATTATCAATCCTGAAAACTGAGGTTTAAGAATGAGGCTTGTTGGAATCCAGATTCAGGCCCACAAGATCAGCCATGGAAACACATTTGGTGATTTGGGGCCAGTTCACTCTCTTCTAGCCTACCTCACAGGTTGCAACTGTGGGGATAAAAAGGGCCATTTCTGCGTTGCTGCCCTGAACTCCTAGATTGAAAGCAGAACATTAAGGTAACCTCAAAGCAAGTATGTGGATATGAGGTTGAAAATTAAGGGAAGTTGAATCCTTCAACTGCTTAGATTCTGAATGCAAGCTGGTGTTTTTAATACATGTTTATTCTGTTTTCAAAGGATACAACTTTAGAGATGTCCAATCTTGTACACAACACGGAGTTAAAGTTGGCGTAACTGTTAAACAAGTTAGTGTATCAGCAGGAATAACTGCTGGAGGGTGTAATGCCATTTTAGAAGAAATTGGAGGTGAGGCTGTAACCATCAAGTAAATGTCCCATTCCCGCCTCTCTGTCTGTCTGTCTGTCTGTCTGTCTGTCTGTCTGTCTGTCTATCATCTATCTATCTATCTATCTATCTATCTATCTATCTATCTATCTATCTATCTATCTATCATCTATCTATCATCTATCATCTATCATCTATCTCTCTCTCTCTCTCTCTCTCTCTCTCTCTCTCTCTCTCTCTCTCTCTCTTCTATCTCTCTCTCTCTCATCAACAGTTGCATGATTTTACCTTCCTGCATAGGATAGTTCTAGATCTCTGCCATTTGGAAACCAAATAGTTCCAAACCAGAGTGCAGGTAATCCCTGATTTACTACATAATCGAGCCCAAAATCACTGTTGCTAAACAAGACAGTTGTTAAGTAAATTCAAGTAAGTTCTGCCCCGTTTTATAGCCTTTCTTACCATAGTTGTTAAGTGAATCACTGCAGTTGTTAAGTGAATCTGGCTTCTCTCATTGACTTTGTTTGCCAGAAAATGGCTAGGAAGATTACAAATGGTGATCACAGTGCAATTGTCATCAATACATGCCCAGTTGTTTAAGTGCCCATATTTTGATCATGTGACTGGGGGATGATGTAATAGTCATAAGTCTGAAAACCAATCATAAGTCACTTTTTTCAGTGCCATGGTAACTTTGAATGGTCACTAAACAAGTGATTGTAACTCAAGGACTAGCTGTACTATAGCTCTACATATGTCTGTTAACAGTATCAGCCTGCTATTTGGAGGATAACCACAGAATGAACTGCATCATTGTCAGGCAATAGCAATAGCACTTATATGCCACTTCACAGTGCTTTACAGCCCTTTCTAAGTGGATAACAGAGTCAGCCCTCAGAAGAATAGAAGGCTGAGTTAACCTTGAACCATTCAGAATTGAACTCCTAGAGTGAGCAGTAATTTAGACCTGCAGTACTGCATTCTAACCCCTGCACCACCACGGCAGTTCAGTTGTTGACTAGAAAAACTATTGTAGACACATAGAAATCTCTAAACAGATGCCTCCTTTCTTTTTCCACAGATGCCACATCAGAAAAGAAATTTGTGGAAGACTTTATTGCTCTTGTCCGTGGAGGGGCCAGCGAACACATTACAACACTTGCAAACAAAGACTTGCCCAATGCAGAACTGATGCAAGAGTGGGGGGATGCTGTTCAATACAACCCAGAGATCATCCGAATGAAGGTTTCGTAAAACATTCATGCCCGTACCATTAACCCGCCTCAGAATATTCAGGATGGGGGGGGGGGGGAAATAGGCGGGTGGAGATTCCTGATGGCGCAGTGGTTAGAATGCAGTATTGCAGGCAAACTCTTCCCACAGCCTGGAGTTCAATCCTGATGGACTCAAGGTTGACTTAACCTTCTATCGTTGGAGGTCAGTAAAATGAGGACTCAGATTGTTGGGAGCAAATATCCTTGAGATTGTAAGCTGCTCAGAGAGGGCTGTAAAGCTGGGGTCCTGAACCTCCAGGCCAGGGCACATCTTGAAGCATTCAGAACCAGGCTGGGGAAGTGATGGGGTGAGAGAGTACATGCACATCCCCACTTGCATGAACAATGGGCAAGTGCATGAGCACATGCTCCATTTGCACAAACGGTGGGTGCAAGTTTGCCCACCACTCACGTGGAATCTTTCCCTTTGCCCCCGACAGTCTGCAAAGATGAAAAGATTTGGGAACTCTGTTCTGAATCATTATGGGGAGGTATATAAGTCTAAGTCCGTGATGGCGAACCTATGGCACGCGTGCCGGAAATGGCACACAGAGCCACTTCTGCCAGCACATGAGAGGTCGCCTGGAAGAGCCCCACTGCACATGCGTGCGTGCTGCCCACCCGACAGCTGATTGTCGGGTATCTGGCACACATGCGTGGGGAGGTGGGGATGCGCGAGAGATTTGCGTGCATGCGTAGAGATGTGCAGCATGTGCAGGGGTGTCGCATGCTCATGTGCAGGGGGTGTGGAGGGGACACACGCATTGCCTTCTGGGTGCTGGCACATGAGCACGTGCTCACGAGCAGCTGCACACTTTTCGGCACGGGAACCCAAAAAGGTTAGCCACCACTGGTCTAAGTGCTATTGCTGTTTTTATTACCCGATAGAAAACAGTGACAGCTTTAAAAGTTTGGACTCCACTTATTGCTAGTGAAACCAAAAGAAAACTCCTGGAAAAACCAGAGGATTCTATGTGAATGGACCGGGATGGGGAGCAGGTGTTGTAGATAAAAGATGAACTGCTGAAAACTGAATAAAGCCACAGATAGCAGGACTGTATCATTTTTAACAATCTTTTCACTCCACACAGGTGGCTCCGTTTTGATTCACAGTGGCTGCTGAAGCATTGGTGTGGATAAGTCCAGGGGAGGGATTCAAAAATCCCAAAAACCAGTTCACTGCCCAGTTGCTGGGTGGGCGTGGCCGTGGAAGGCATGGCCTACCAGAACTTCTGGGAGGGCTGTTTTTCACCTTCCCAAGGGTCCAGAAGCTTCCCTCTGCCCTCTGGGAGGGCAAAAACAGGCTTCCCTGGGCTCTGGAGGCCCTCTGGAAGCTGGAAACAGGCCTGTTTCAAGACTTTCGGTAGGACCATTTTCCCCCCCTCCCAGAGCCTCCGCGCAGACCCTGGACTTACCTGCATCGAAAATGGGCTGTGTGGAGACTCCTAGGAGGCGCAGGGTGGGGTAGGCGGGGACAGTCAGTTGGTTCAAATACTGATTCGGTGAACCAGATACAAATTTAAGATCTGGTTTTCCCGAACCAGTCCGAACTGGTAGAATCCCACCCCTGGATAAGTCCTTTTGTGGTTGAATGCTTTTGCCAAAGCCTTTCAGAATCTAAGCCAATGAATCCGCTCCCTGTAGTAGGATGGAAATCAAATACGAAATCTGTAATCAGTCCAAATTTGAACATGATGAATTTGCCTGATTTCCAAACCTGTTGACCCTGTTGAACAAATAAGAAAATCAGCTGATGTCCTTTGGAAAAGAAAAAAAAAAATTATGTACGCTTTTTAGTTGGGAGGGAATAAAAGGCAGCCAGAAATTGTACTCAACTCTTGAAGAAGCAATACAGAAAGCATTTTAATCCAATGAGGGTAAATGCATCGATTTCACAGTATTTGAAACACCAGCCCAATGAACAAGCTCTGTCTCAAATGCATTGTGCCGTATGACTAAAATACACTCCTGGGTTGTTACCTATTGCATTAACCAATTTTTGTCTACTGAGAGTTTGTAATTTCATTTGCCTAGCCTACACATAATCAGAAAAAGGAGGCAGAGGCAATTACAATTAAATGCAATAGGAAATGTTCCCAACCTGGGAATATTCCGATTCAGGGAAAAGAATTAGACAAGACTGTTAGAAAAGGAAATTATTTTCAGGAAGTCACATCACTGAATATTTAGCACAAAGTCAGGGTTGTTCTCCTTTCAAGAAGACTGTTGCTCCATTGGATTGTCCATTTTGGTTTAAAGACTTGAATCACGGATGATTCAACCAACACTGTGAAATGAAACCTAATACTGAATCAAACAATTAGGGCAGGGGTCCCCAACACCGCGGTCCGCGGACCGGCACCGGCACGGAACAAGCCTTACCGGGCCGCTGGTTGCTGGGCGCCGCCATCTTTTTGGTAAAAAGCGCTTCTGGTGAGCTTTTCCGGGTAGAAAGCTCACCGGAAGCGCTGTTTCGTCATAAAAGATGGCGGGCGCCAGCGCTGGTGAGCTTTTCGGGTAGAAAGCCATTTCTACCCGAAAAAGCTCACCAGAAGCTGCGCCGCCATCTTTTTATGACGAACAGCGCTTCCGTGACGCCACCGAAGCGCCTTTTCGCATAAAAGATGGCGGCGCCCAGTTGACGCCGGTACCGGCGCGGCGCCCAGCTGATGTCGGAACCGGGCGCGGTCGAAAAGGTTGGGGATCCCTGAATTAGGGGATCAAATTGGGAACCTCTGAATTTCCAGACAAAAAAAGATCAGACACTTTTGCTTGGGTGTTCAGAAGAAACTTTTCCCAAATTGGATATTTGAATTGATCCAGTTTATTTTGCACTTCTGAATCAAACTTGGCTGCGATTTGTGATAGCTACTGTCAGTACAGTACAGACTAGCAACACAGACACTCTTCTTGGAAGATTACAAGTGGATGGAGGGAAGTGATGTATAATTAATTCTGATTGATTCAAATGCTGCAGCATTATTTTTTTTAAAAGAAATGTACAATTAGTCAATGTGCCCTAAGATCACAGAAGATTATTGGGGAAGAAAAATTCTAATGCTTATTTGCAGCTGCAAATATCCTGTTCTCAATGCTTTTGAGTTTTGCTGGGGCATCACATGACAATTATAGACAATTATTTCATTACTGCAAAAAAAGGTTCTAGTCACTGATACTACAGCACACTGTCTTCTCTGTATTACTGCATTGTCAGGCACGATCTCAGTAGCTGCTGTTATCTATCACACAACCTTCCACCTTATTCTCCAGTTTGTGACTTTACCAACAATATATGCCTGCCAAGGATGTTGTCAATTCATGACACTCCTTGCAGAATAAAGGGAGGTGATCAAGCTACCTTAAGAGCACAATATTTTTTAATTTTTTATTTATTTATTTGATTGATTGATTGATTCATTCATTCATTCAATTTATACTGTCATCCATCTGACATTCATGACTTTTTATATGTCCATAGCTCCACGTTTCTCTCTCACCATCTATTTTATATTAATGATAGGAGATGGTCAATTGTGTTTGCATGGCTTCACAGGGATGAGTAACTGCTACACTCCAAAAGAGATCACCTTGGTGGATTTATTGCTTCAGTCCCTTTAGATGTTTTGAGTTCTAATGATGTCTGGTACTTTCTGGCACTTAACGCTCCCATGAAAGTTTAACATAGACCATTAGTGAAATGAATCACTTCTGCATGTTAGTTCTAATATGCTGCCATCGGATCAAGTCTCAATCCATCCACAAAGGATGAAGTTGTCTTCATCTCCATTGCATAGAGGGAAGTCTTGTATTTCTCAGTGGGGTTGGAAAAAGCCTGTATCTGAAACCTGTGGAAACCTCCATCTCTTATCACAAACTATTTATTTAGTACTACATTTGTTTGCTGTCCATTTCACCACCAGGCGATTCTGGGTTGCTTACAATAAACTATATTGAGCTTTGTGGTCCATATCTTTTGGCTGGAGAGACACAAAATTATCTGCTACAATATCCTACCAGTCAATGACTACTTCAGCTTCAAACACAACAATACAAGAGCACACAACAGATACAAACTCAATGTAAACCACTTCAAACTTGATTGCAGAAAGTATGACTTCAGCAACAGAGTGGTTGATGCATGGAATGCACTACCTGACTCTGTTGTTACATCCTCTAACCCCCAAAACTTTAACCTCAAACTAACCACTATTGACCTCACCCCATTCCTAAGAGGTCTGTAAGGGGTGTGCATAAGTGCACCATCGTGCCTACCGTCCCTGTCCTATTGTCCCCATTTATTCGTACCCATTTCCTGTATTCTTACTCATGTTTATACTTATACCTATTATCTTGTAAGTGATTGACAAATCAAATAAATAAAAATTTGTGCATAGACAGAAGAGATGAACAGGCCCTCTCTCTGCTCTTGATAGGTGGAGCCTCTTTACAATTTAATTACTGCAAATACTTTTGCCAATGCTGCTACGCTGAAGCAAAACATGAAGCTTGCTCTCGAGGAATTCCATCAGGAAACAAGTAACTGTGGATGCGCTCAGTGCCAGGGCAACGGAACCCCATTTCTGAAAGGTAATGCGATGAAAATGCAGCTTGTTTTAGTTTCCTTCAACTTTCTCCTTGTTCCCTTCGGCTATAAGAAAGTAAGATATTTCTCTAAATGTCACAATTGTTTCACTGGCAGCCTAGCAAGATAAGAAACTTTACCACTTTGGCAAGTATAATGGAATCTTAATCATTTGCATTTAAGAATGTCTCTTCCAACCCAATTAGGCATTAAACACAGCATCGCAATCTGCTTCAAATCTCTTTCGGAAATAACTTTGCTACATTGACAAGCGCACTAGCTCTCTGGCCATTAATTAGTGTTTCTCCCATCTCTTGGAAGAGGAAACGCCATCTGCAACTTGCTAAAAACGGTTATCGTGATCATTGCAGGAGATTCTGCACTGGGTGCTCTCCCCTGTTTCCAGAGGGAAGAAATCACTTCTGAATTGTGGCTAGGAAAGACAAAGCTGGGTTAAGGGGCAGACAGGTGTTTTGTAAACATGTTGTATGGATTTGATTGATTTATTATTTTATTTATTTGTTTGGTGGTTTATTAAATTTATAAGCTGCCCATCTCACTACCAAGCGACTTTGGGTGATTTACAATGTCAAAAATGGCAGAATTAGACAATTAAAATATTAAAAACATTAGACATTAGAAGTTAAAACATTCAAAATTAACAACTTTAGAAGGACAATGCAGATACAAAAGGCCAATGAGTAAACCGAGTGGAGAGTATTCTATTAGCCACTTCCAAAACGGAATGCCCCTGTCAGAGTCCCAGGCCAATTGCCAGAGCCAGGTTTTCAGGCCCATTCGGAAGGCCAAAATGGTGGGGAAAGATATCTCCTTGAGGGGCACGATATTCCAGAGTGGGGAAGCCATGGCAGAAAAGGCTCTTCTCCTGGACCCCACTAGCCACAATTCCCTGGCCACTGAGATCTGCAGCATGCCCCTTCTGCTGGTGCAAGTTGGCAGGTCAATCCCATTGGAGTAGGTGCAGTGGCTCAGTGGTTTAGTGATGCTGGAGATAGTCTCTGGTCCAGTGTTTCGAGCTCTATCACTGCATGGTGGGGTGAGCTCCTGTCACTTATTTCAACCTCTGCTCACCTGTGTTTTCAAAAGCATGCATCATGCAAGTAGATAAATAAGTACCAGTTTGCCGGCGTATAAGACGACTTTTTGCCCCGAAAAACATGCCTCAAGTGGGGGGTCGTCTTATACGCCGGTATATCCACTGCCGGCTTTCGGATGCTTGTTGGACGCAGCGAAGGCGCCTCTGGCTTCCCGGATCCCCTGCGCCGCTCCGCTTCATCCCGCCGCCTCGCTCCGCCCGAGGCTGCAGCCTTCCTGCTCTTCCCACGGCCCCTGGCACTCCGCCCCTGCCGCTGCAGCCCCGGGATTTCTGGAGGGCGTTTCTGGTGGTGGTGGTGGGTCGCTCTTATGCCGGGTGCGTCTTATACGCCGCAAATACGGTACCAGTTTGGTGGAAGAGACAAGCTGGTGCTTTGTGCAGGTGGTCCATGGGTGGGATTCTACCTGGTCAGACCAGTTCTATAGAACCGGTTGTTACGACTCTGCGCAGTTCAAAGAATTGGCAATTCGTGCCACTGGCTGGCCCCTCCCCTCCCCACCCATTCACTCCTTAATTGGCATACGAGCCATCAAACTTGCCTGCATAAGTTGCTATTTTTCTTTTTCTTTTTCCCGACCATCAGCTGTTCTGCTGTGCTGGGAGATCTAGATTAGCTAGAAAGCAGAAAATCATTGGATTTCTTGCTTTCTAGCTAATCTAAAAGCAGAGCTGAACCTTCCTTAGGACTGGAGCTTCTATTTTTCAGTGCAGACTCAGGCAGCAGATTGCAGAAAGGTAGATCTCTGAGTAAATTTGTGATTCTGGGAGCAATGCAATCTTCCTGCCTGCTTTGCCTGATTTTGGGTAAAAGTTGCTCTTTTTTAATAAAAAAAATTCAATATTTACATAAATATTTATAATATTTACATACAAGCCACGCCCAGCCAGTCACATGACCACCAAGCCACACCCACAAATTAGGCCATGCCCACAGAACCAGTTGTTAAGAAGTTGGAATCCCACCCCTGCAACCAATGTAGTTCATACAACAGTCATGTTTCGTAGCCCCCCTTGGGAATACTAAAACTATTTGCCCTGATACATTTTGTGGAGCTGTGGCTTCTGAATACTCTTCAAGGGTAACTGGGAGAACATGGAAGGGGCAAACTTTGCTAAGCACAGATAAGGAAAAATGGTATCTAAATTTAATCATCCCCTTCCACTCATAACTACAACACAGGGGAAAAAAATTTCCCAATGATGCCTTGTGGAACACCTCGATATCTCAAGCCAATTTTTATTCTAGGACAAAGGAATGGAGACATAGAATACTACCTTTAGCCAGCTTGGCTTTTTTGTCCCCCTAAGCTGAGCAGCTGTGAGTCTTCAGTCTCACCCTCTCTAAGTTACAGTCACCATCCTACCTACTTACATACCTACTAAGACCATTTTTTTCTGAATTGCCTTTGCAAAAACTGCTCAGTTGGCTGAAGGCTGAATTAAATGACTTTCCCCATAGGGTTGCTTCCATGCACAACTTTTAACCATGGAAATACAACTGTTTAAAACTAGATACTAAATCAGCATGTGTGGACCACTGCTCCCTTTCAGTGCTTCTTATTTCTGTTGTGTTATTCAGCAAAAGAATTAATATTAATAATTCACAGCACTTCCTTAGCAGGCTGGAGATGTGAAGCAGCTTCCAGCCATCTCTGGCTGTCCTACATCCTTTTTGCTGTGTTTTTTCTATGTGTGCATTTTCTATGTGAATCTATGTGTATTCTATTCTTTTCTATATGGATCTTTGACAAGCCAAATCCTCTTTTCTCTTGATCTTTGTAGCCCACTCTATAAATAGGTTGGACAATTTTCTTATGGGCAGGGCACCCCACTTAATTTTTTTTATTACACTTTTGGGTGCCTGCCTCTGAGAATGTTGGATCAGCAGGGTTAACATTTTTAGCTTTTGTAGGGCATGAAAAGCTTTGATGATGATGTAATATTAGTGAAAACTGGTGTGTGAAGAGTGTACACTCTTGTGGAATTGAAGGAGATTCAAATCACGTTTGGGATACATGTATCCGTAGATTGACTATCTCAGCTCAAAGTGATTGGTGACATGTTACATATGAACTGATATTTATTACATAATTAGAGCTGATGCATTTCCCGTCTCTGCTGTTGGGTTTTATGCCAGTCATATTAATGAAATTATATCTGCCCTAATATTATTGTTATGTTTTATCTAATTTAATTATTCTTAAATGTGCAGTTGAGAAGTTGAAGAGGTTGAAGGTTTTACAAATCAAACCAATATCATTCTCTTAGATCTATGCTGTTTCCCCCAGAAGGTTTGATAATCTCAACCATTTTTATAACTCTTTATTATAACTCTGAGCAAGCAGCAATGTTAAAAACTATGTCTAAAAAAATACCTTCATAAGTAGGTTAGCCAACATCGTTTGAGGTACATAAAGTTCGGCTGCCTTTCTGCTTCCCACAAAACTTTGAAAATATTTAACGTAGCAGATGAAGAAATCATATACAATGATGTGTTCATCTTCAATTAATTCAGATGTAATTATATTTTAAATTGAAATCTGATTGAAGGATTTTGTTTTCCTGGCTCCAACCCCTTCTTGAAGTAAGCTCTCTCCTCTACCCCAGAATGACACTCAAAAACCAAGTGCAGCCCTTAACCCCTAAATTCTTGCTTACCCTGTGTGTGGTTTCTGGATCATTGGATATGTGGCTCTGTGACAAATAAACAATGTGTGTAATTTCTTGTACTGAGTTGCAGGTAGGAGAGACACATTCCCTGGGTTCCATTGCTCAAGTGTGATTAGATGCACAAGGGAAGAAATTCCTTGTGTGTCTAATCACACTTGGCCAAATGAAGTATTCAATTCAATGCAATTCAGTACCATGTCATCTGTCGTCTTTGTGATAACCATATCTTTGGGCAGGACTGGAATGGTTTCCCTTCCCATCTGCATGATTAATTCTTTCAATTATATCTCAGTGGTCTTTGCAAGTGTCTGAAAATTGCCTGGGAAATACCTCTAATTCCATTTTTTTTTCCTTTTAGGGACTCGCTGTGAATGTATTTGCCCTCTAGGACATGAGGGTACTGCCTGTGAAAGAACACAAAGAACAAGTAAGGGACAACGGGGTGACACTCCCCCCCATCTTTACCCTTATTTTTTCCAAAGCAAAGTAGCCATTGACTGTAATGTTGCAATGATACCCAGCCTAGTTGTGTTGCACTGATCATTTTTTGGTGTTGCATGTATAATTTCATTATAACCATATAATCCCCAGATTAGTATCAAATAGGTTCTAATGTGAAAAACATTAACACATGAACATTAGGACAATGTATTAAAATGTTAAATGTTTGCCAGAGCAAATCTTTATTCTGGATATGTATATGGGGCTATAAGATTGGAATCTGTACCTGTGTCCTTTCCTTTTCATACTGAGCATCATTCATTGGCCTGTACTATGTACATCACTTCAGGTGCTGTTTTCCAGCTTGTTTGGTATCACAAGTAAAGTGTGCCTTCCCCAAACTTTGAGACAAAGTGACTTAGATGTTTTCCTCTGGTAGTGTCATGCCCTTGGTAAAGTCGGACTCTGAGGAAGAGGAGGAACAGCAAACAGGGAGTGGAGGCGTGGCTCCGAAGGTTGTGGAGGAGGCTGGGGAAGGGCAGAGGCTGGCTGGGCATTTAGAGGAAGAACCAGGCCCATTCCCTCTGCATCCTAGGACATGCAGGGAGGAACGGAGAAGGAAACAACTTGGCTTATGAGAGAGGAAGTGGCCATGATCCTCCTCATTGGTTGCAGCTGGGGAGACTAGTATATAAGAGAGATGATTCCAACACAGCGTTGCCAGAAGCAAAGCGTGTATTATTTTGGGCTGAAGTTATCTTGGTTGGCCCTCCAACAGACTGTGCCTTGTTATCTTCTTGAATTTGGTAATTACTTATCCTAGTCCATTGTGGAAATTTCATCATTATAGTTTGTTTGGTTTTTTATTTCATCTCTATCTCTAAAGACTATTTTTGAGTATGTTTTATCTCCAACTGAGAATTATTGAACAGTGGGGCCAAGTTGGAGGCATTAAAGGACATTTATTTATGTTTTGGATTTTGTTACATTTTGTGTTATACTCTGGGTCATCACAAGTAGAGAGAGAACAGATGGATATATTGTAGAGAATAGACAAATATTCTCTACAATTTCTAATGTTTTCCTCTATTTCTGCGCATAAATGTGTATGCACGACCAATGGGCGAATGGCTCCCACTGAATGTTTGGCCTTCCTGTTTGTCCCAGCATTGAAAATACGAAGTCACAACATGTCGTCTAATGGTCTACTACTGGTGATCCTCAACTCACAATTGCAATTGAGCCCAAAAGTTATGTTGCTAAGTGAGAAATTTGTTGAGTGAGTTTTGCTCCATTGTACAACTTTTCCTGCCACATTTGTTCAGTGAATCACTGCAGTTGTTAAATTAGTTAAGTGAGTCTAGCTTCCATCATTTGCAAAAGGGGATCACATGACCCCGGGATAGCACAACTCTCATAAATATGAACCAGTTGTCAAACATCTGAATGTAAATCATGTGAACATGGGGATGCTACACTGCTAATAAGTGTGAAAAATGCTGCTGTAACTTTGATTGGTCACTGAACGTAAATTGAGGACTACCTGTATTTCCTTGTACTGAGACACTCTATCTACCATCTTGCCAATTTTGATGTGTGGATGCCACTGCTTAAATTCTTTCCACTAGTTCCACAATAATTTATCTCAATCAAGGCAAGACACAGTTAATAACATAGATAGCAATATTACATTTCTGAGCATGCTTTTTTCTCAATTTAGAAATTATTCTGCTGTAGTTTGTATCAGAAAGCATAAATATTATTATTATCATTTCATTTATTAATCTGCATAGACCAAACCAGAATTGTGAAATTAGGATGGACATTACCTTATTTGTTTGACCTCATAACATCACTATAATTTTATTTCTCCTTTTCTCCCCCAGATGTTCCAATAGATGGAAACTGGAGTTGCTGGTCCAGCTGGACCACAAGTGGTGGAAGACAAAAATCAAGAAGCCGGGAATGTAACAACCCACCTCCTCAAAATGGCGGCAGTCCTTGTCCAGGGCCTAGTCAGGAAACTACTTAATGATTGTGTTAGAAAGCTGTTTGGAAAAATAATGTGCAGGTTATGCTGAGTTTTGTTCATAAATCCAAATAGTTGGATGATGGAAGTTAAATGATTAATAGCTCAGTCTCATTTAGAAACCCTTTTTCAGATGTGGAAATGTATGAATGAAATACAATAAACTTTGGAGCCTGCAGATGAGGTACCACATATTACCTTTTGGATTAAAAAATGCATACAGTTTTAAAATCTGTTTGATGAATGTTTATTATGCCAGTCATGAGAGAGCTTAAGGGTGCAGAGGTACCTTGTAATATTAAAGGTCATGATTTGCCCTTCCAGCATTAAGAAATATTGACCTTTTTTCAGATAGTTAAGTAAAGCAACCTCTAGAAAGAGCATATTACTTATTTTTCTATCAATGTAACAATACAGCTTTTCTAATAGTCACTGGAGGGTATTTCTAGCTGCTAAGATACCTAGGATAAATGAAAGCTTAAATTTCAATCAAAGCAACCTCATCAAATGTGAAACTGAAAGCAATGTGACAATATATCCCATTTCCCATTTATTGCCTCAAATGTAACTGATTTAGCCAATTAGGTAGGGTTTGTTTTTTTAAGAAATAAAATATGGATTGTGAACTCCTTTCAAATACCTCCATGACCCTCTAGTTTCTTAGCTGTGTAATAATGATATGTTTATTCATCGCATGAATTCTCCCAGCAAATTACTTTTCAGAAGTATATATTCACAAGCATTTTGGAGCTCCACATAAACACCAAATAAAATTAATGAAATTCATAAAGATCATAGGGAAATACTTTGAATTTCTGCACAATAAAATAGATTAATCGTTGCCTTGTGCATTAAGTAAACTTGCATCTGGTGATCATTGTCAAAGGAAAGTAGGGAACCTGATAAGTACTTTGAATGGCACAGTTATCAAGATTTACTTGTTTGCTGCCCAGCCAGAAGAGAGAAATCACAATCGTCCTCTCCTCAGGCTGCCCTGCTGTATGGCACTTGCAGAAGCACAGCAGATTTGAGTCTGAAACAACAATGCCTGCGTCAACAAGCAGAAGAGATCAAAAACAGCAGGAGGGCAAGGCCATGGAGTAAGGAGTTAATCCAAATTTACTCCATTACTGAAAGGTTTGAGCAAGTGCTTTTATGTAAAGGCTTTTATGCACCATTTTAAAAATGTCCACTTATTTTGGCCAGTTTTCATTAAGAATAAACTACTGCAGGCAGGGAAGGGGAGATCATTCAGAATTCAGGATTTACTCCGTAAAAGGACTTCATGTTTATCTTGGGCTCTGAATCTTCAGGTTGCATTTTTAGAACCAGGTGAGGTTTTAACTTACAGAACTCTCTCTCTCTAATAAAAATTATCTCTGGTTCTAATAAGAACAATTCTAGGGCTGTTTTCTCCTGGTTAATGGGCTGGGAAGGGGCTCTGTATTTTCAGACAATGTCTTTCCAGATGCTATTTCTATATACTGTATTTGGGGTCAATTCAGCTGTTGATCTCGCCAACATATTTTAGGTATTTGTATGCCAGCATTCAAAATATATAGAGAAATAACCAAATATATATGGAGGTAGAGATACGAATGGGGAGTTAGGGGTTACGTTGCACTGCAGTCATATAATCTCATCACCTCCTTTGCATAGGAAATCTGCCTGCCTATTTCAGTGCATGTAATCTTTGTGTGGATCTGTAAGGCCAATGCTATGATTCCTTATCATCCAAACTATTTTCTTTTTAGAGCAGGGGTCGCCAACCTTTTGGACCTCAGGGATCATCTAACTCATAAATTTAAATCCCGGGGACCACTAATATGAATTTTGACTGATGGTGGGTTGCTGACGTTGGTGGGAGAGAGACAGACAGAGAGAGAGAGATCTGATCTAACCTCTCTCTCTCTCCCTCCCTCCCTCTCTCTCTCTCATACACACACACACACACACACACACACACACACAAACACACAGATGAAGGGTGTGGTTCTTGGGCATGGCCTAATTTGTGGGTGTGGCTTGGTGATCATGTGACTGGCTGGGCATGGCTTATATGTAAATATTATAAATATTTATATAAATATTGAATTTTTATTAAAAAAGAGCAACTTTTACCCAAAATCAGGCAAAGCAGGCAGGCAGATTGAGTTGCTCACAGACTCATTCAGTGATCTATCTATCTGCCATCGGCTACCTGAGTCTGTCACATAAAATTTGCTTGCTGTGAGTCAAAATTTGCTTGCTGTGCTGACGTTGGTGGGAGAGAGACAGAGAGAGAGAGAGAGATCTGATCTAACCTCTCTCTCTCTCCCTCCCTCCCTCTCTCTCTTACACACACACACACACACACAAACACACAGATGAAGGGTGTTGGTTCTTGGGCATGGCCTAATTTGTGGGTGTGGCTTGGTGATCATGTGACTGGCTGGGCATGGCTTATATGTAAATATTATAAATATTTATATAAATATTGAATTTTTTATTAAAAAAAGAGCAACTTTTACCCAAAATCAGGCAAAGCAGGCAGGCAGATTGAGTTGCTCACAGACTCATTCAGTGATCTATCTATCTGCCATCGGCTACCTGAGTCTGTCACATAAAATTTGCTTGCTGTGAGTCCGTATGGAATAATAGAACCTTCAGTCCTAAGGGAGGTTTGGCTATGCTTAAAAGCAGAGCTGAAGATCTAAAGACTAGCTAGAAAGCAAGAATGTCCTGCTTCCTAGCTAATCTAAATCTCCTGGCACAGCAGAACAGCTGATGGTCAGAAAAAGGAAAAATAGCACTTTAGCAGGCAAGTTTGCCAGGTAAGGAGTGAGTGGGCGGGGAGGGTTCCCGCAGGCCATGTGGGCAACGCAGCCTTGTGTTTCTGTGCAGCCTGGATTAATTGCTTTGGGGGTGCTCTGGGGGTGAGATTTCTCTGCGGCCCACCAAAATTTTCTCATGGCCCACCAGTTGGCAACCGCTGTTTTAGAGGAATCGATTTCTGCTGCTAAAGGACAGCCATCTGGTTTAGCCCCATCAAAATCAGTGAGATCAAAGCATGGAGTTAAATGCTTAGAAGGCATGTTTGTAGTTAGGTGGGATGTATGCTAACTCCTCACTTTTTTAGACCACAGTGGCTTATATGCATGCAATACAATTGCACCAGCTTCCATCAGTATAGTTTTTATTGCAGTACAGTTCCATCCATCTGCAAAACCCTCATTTGAGAGCTTAATGAATAGCATGTTTTAACCATTCTTAACATTCATTTGGGTCACTGATTAAAATCAGCACCAGGCTCCATCTGTCATCATCCGTTGCCCTGCATTTTATTTCGGTGTGTCCATTTGAAATTTTCTTTTAAAATGGAATTGCTCATTTCATCTGTTTTATAGGTTCAGAGGAGAATGTAGGTTCATTATGTAGCACAAATCGGATCCATCACAAGCGAGGGACAGAATAGTAAATGTTAGAATAACCTTATTGCAATAAGGGATTGCAATAAGGGATGAGATCCTGGGTTGGGATCAGGGGTGGGATGCTAGCGGTTCTGCCTGGTTCTAAAAAACCAGTAGCTCAAGAGTAGCAGACATGGAACCAGTTCTGTGTTTGCTGCTGTTTGGCCCACCCGCCCACCTGGGCTCTTACCTGTCCTTTATTTCCTGCTTTTTCAACTTCAGCTGTTTTGAGCAACACAGCTGAGATTGAAAAAGCAGGAAAAAAGAGGCTTTTCAAATGCTGCACAACCATGTGCAGCGCTTTTCAGCTGTCCAGGCAGCATAGCTTAAGGATTTTTACACGCGTGTGCAGCATAGTCACCGAACCGATAGTAACACCGGTTGAATCCCACCATTGGTTGGAATCATTATTTTGTTATTTTGTGACAATATCAATTGGTGGACTATCCCTCCCTCCCTTCCTATAAACAATAAAATATACTATTATTTTCCTTCCGTCCTTCCTTTCCTTCCTTCCTTTCTCTCTCTCTCTCTCTTTCTGTCTCTTTCTTTCTCTTATATATACATGCACATTTGGTCCCTTTAATGGTATGCGGGAATATTCTTTGGAGACAGATGAAAGAGCCCCAGTCAGGGGAAACATGGATAAGAGGCAGCTTAGCTTGCACAAGGAATGAGTATAGCAAAACATCTTGAAAGAGACCCGCCCTAGTTTCTCAGACTGTAAATGTGACGGTGGAGAAATGTACTTCCAGATTGTTGTCAACCTTGTGAGGTAGTTCAGACAGGAAGCATACCCAGATGAACTAATTCTTCTTTTTGCAAGTTTACATTGACAGAATCTGAAGGTACATTGCTCCCCCATTTACAACTCAATAAACTAGGGAGGGTCCCCTTCTGAGATGTTTGCCACATCTCCATTCCTTCTGTGGGCTATGCTGCCTCTAATTGGACTGTTTTCCAAAGGCTGTGACTCCCACCCCTATCCCACAAGGTCATTCCCACATCCCAAATACCATTACAGTCCAGAGATGGGATTCACAGAATTTAACAACCAGTTTGCCTAGTGCAGAACCAAAAATGTAAGCATGCATCTTCCACACTTGCATGTGGCTGCAAACACACAGCAATTTCATGCAAGCGGCTTCCTGCACACCTTCTTGGGCAGCCTCAGTGAGTAGAGTGGGCGAGGCGCAAAAATTAGTTGGGCTGCATGGGTGGGGCAAGAGGGTGAGATATATAGGACAGTTAGGGTCCTATAGCACCAGGGTGGGTGGGCCCAGCTGGTGGTTGGAACTACCGGTACGGGCGAACCAATCCAAACTGGCAGCACCCCACATCTGCATACTACCTGTTCTCAAGTGCTTTCCTAGAGCACTTTCCTCTGTGTGATTTCCAGAGGACTATGGATGAGAAGCGTTAACTCGTCTTCTTTGTTGAATGTTTCTGTTATACTCCTTAGAGCGCCAGGAAAAAAATCATCAGCTTTTGACAACAGACAGTAACTGCTTCCTATATTCAAAATATGTTTGGTGAGAAGCAGAGGAAGGCATTTCTGGATTTAATCTCCCAGCTGTTCAAATTATGGGAATGCATTGTGTTCATCAACACTGACCTGTTAGTTTTTACAGAAATATAGCTTAGAATGCCATTGCTTTCGATTGCAGTGTTTTTCTTTCAAAACTTTAAAATACTTTAAAAGCCAGCATGCTATCTGGAGAATTCTGGGAGTTGAAGTCCACACATCTTAAAACTTTCCAAATTTGAAAAACACTGCATTAATGACTGCTTTTTTAATTGGTATTATAAAATACATTTATTGTTGTTGTTTTGAATATGTTTTGCATAAGTTAGCCACTGGGAACAAAGTTTGGTCAAAAAGCAGAATAGAAAGTTAATGAATAACACATGAATGTAAATAAATCAAGTTATGAAATGAAAAAGTAAACATTTCCTCAAGTTAAGCTCACCTCCTGTTGATGACATGGAGACATGCAGTGACTTGTCACTGCTTTTACTGTTTGGTTTGTCTTTTAAATTCAGGGTCTGGCCTAAAGTTTCCCACTTGATTATTGACCAGATCTGACCTTACTTAATTTCTGAACCTAAGGAGGTTAGGAAGATGCTGAAACTTACTTTATGAAATACAGGTACTCAAAGAAACCTTTTTTTTACTGCCAATCCCACATGCCTCCATATCTGAAGCAAAATGTCAATATACTTCAGTGATGGGATTCAATTTTTTTTACTACCAGTTCTGTGGGCGTGGCTTAGTGGGTGTGGCAGAGGAAGGATACTGTAAAATTTCCATTCCCTCCCCATCCCACTAAACTGTTTTCCAGCTCCGTTCTCCTGTGCAGGACAACCAAAAGAAGACCCAACCTAACAGCTGGGATTCAGGAGGCAGAGAATAGATGGGGGTGGGGCAGTAAGAGGTAGTATTTGCCGGTTCTCCGAACTACTCAAAATTTCCACTACCGGTTCTCCAGAACTGGTCAGAACCTGCTGAATACCACCTCTGATATATTTTCTTTCTTTTCAAGATGCATCAAGATATCGAAATGCAGAATCCGTTTCTCAGCTTCCATTTCCGATGGATTTATTTTAGCAAATAAATTCTCTGCTTTCTGATTAGCCTCCCTCCATTTCAGAGACCATGCTCATCACTTTTCAAGCAGAAACTCGAAACTGCCCAGTTGGACAAGAGTAAAGTCTCTTATGTAAATTTCCCCGTCTTTTCTAGCATAAATATGAAGCAGGCCTGCTAGGAACTCTGGGGTTCATTAAGTACCTATCAGTTGCATCCAATGTTTGAAACACACACCACATCATAATGCTGAATGGCTCACTGAGCTAAAATAAATCAGGATTTTTGACAGCAGGGCAGCCCTGGGGAGCTGGGTGGGAGGGCAGAAATACAGCGAAGAAACTTTTCAAGGATCAGTAAAGCATTTATCTCATTAGACATGTACTGTGGGGGTGAGAGGCAGGGGGGAAGAGCCCAAAGGACAAGGATAACCAAAATGTTTTTCAGGGTCTTCTTTAACATGTGACAGTCTTTCTAGAGCCACAATATTCTGCAGATTAATTGGTCAGAGGAAATCCATTTTAAATTGTCCACAAATTGCCTTAGTTTACTCCCATGTCAGTCTGGCAAATAGCAATCAAAATAGCAAGTATTCTGTCCAATGTATGCTTGTTTGTTTCTTCCACTGAGCAGATCAGCACATATTTATTTGGTATTAGTAGAGTAAGTCCTCGATTTAGCCCCAGATTTACCTGGCTAAACAAGACAATTGTTAAGTGAGCCATGCCCCATTTTATGACCCTTTTTCGGCATGGTTGGTAAGCTGCAAAATTAGGATTTGGGAGGACCTTGTGGTGCTATTTTGTCATAGTCCTCCTCCCAGCTTCTGAAATTCAGATCCTTTAAAGCAGAGGTCTCCAACCTTGGCAACTTTAAGACTTGTGGACTTCAACTCCCAGAATTCCTCAGCCAACTGGCTGAGGAATTCTGGGAGTTGAAGTCCACAAGTCTTAAAGTTGCCAAGGTTGGAGACCTCTGCTTTAAAGGTAAGGTCAAGCTTGTAACTTCTCTGCAGATGCCCGGTCAAAAATTAAAATCTTGAAACTGACAGATTTTTTCCCTTATTTTCTGTTGAGAAAGCTTCTAAAGCCCCAGAAAACGTTTTCCCCCTTTGTTTTTTCTTTCATTTTCTCTGAAATGCTGGGAGGAAGAAAGCGAGAAAGATTTTTAAAAATGATGAGCTGTTGGAGTAGAAACTTCAGAAGCTCAGGGCTCCCACCCTCCTCCATCCCCCACCTCCGTTTTCAGAATTTAACATTTGCAGAAGTGAAGACAATCCTGCCATTTTTTTGCCTTCCCAAGGGTCCAGAGGCTTCCCTTGGACCTCTGGGAGGGCAAAAATGGCCTCCCCCGGGCTCTGGAGGCCCTCCGAAAGCCAGAAACAGGCCTGTTTCCAGACTTCCGGTACTTCCAGAAGGCCCATTTCCACCCCCTCTCAGAGCTTCCACATGGACCCTGCATTTACCTGCATCAAAAATGGGCCACCAGGAGACTCCTGGGAGAGGAGGGGAGGGGTGGGCAGGGCCAGCCGGTGGGTTCAAATACTGGTTCGGCGAACCAGATGCAAATTTAATATTCGGTCCGAACAGGTAGAATCCCACCCCTGCCCCTACTGCCCTCATTGTCACTCAGGGCCATCTTGTGCCATTCTCCAAGAAGTATGCAAGATGCTTTCCTACAGCTTCTGTAGACTTCATGAGAAAGCATACCTCGTACTTATGTGATTTTTTGAGAGTCCCAAAAGCCACACAAGAGGTCCCATTCTCACATAGTCACTGCAGCCTCCCCAAATCATACGAGAATGGAGTGTGCTTTTGAGAACAGTTGCTGTCAGGGCGTTGGTGAACCCTGGCATGTCACTCAGAACATCATGGTGTGTCCCCTTTGACACACGTGTCGTAGGTTCATCATCGCTGGACTAGTCTGTGTGGCAGCTGGAATTGAAAACAGCATGACTGTTTTTGCCAATCAGCTAAATGTTCCAGCACTCCTGCTCGGAGCATAGATAAGCAGAGATCCAATGCCCAGACCTATTTCTAATGCACAGCGCAACCTCCTGGGGATCTGTACCAATTTTTTTCAGTGAAATGTGACTAATTGATTTATTTACGTGCACGCTGTTGCCTAACTCAAGGAGATCACAAAAACTAAGCCAACAAAGTACCCAGGGTGGGAAAAAGCAAGGAGGATTTTCTTTTTTTTTTCATGTCAACCATTTTGCAGAATCCCTTTTGTACCGTTATCGTGCGTCTGCACCTTGAAAATCGAAGATGCTGGGCTGGTTTCCATTATCCAGATCTCCTGCTTTTGCAAAGCAAGCTGTTTCTTCCTATCCCTACACACTTCTGATTCTGATACTTTTCCAGCATTGCATTTGAACCAAGGCACCACCTACCAATTAAATGAACCAGGAAAGTACTAAATGCCCTGCAGGTCATATTCATTGCCAAGAAAGCAATAGAGTACAGTAGACACGCATATGTTCTGTGTGTATGTGCGCACGCTTGTACACACACACACACACACATACACATATGCATATAGTACTGTATAGTATGCAGTGTGTATAGTACTATATATTATATAGTACTGTGCAGCATAAAGCGTACATAATACTGTACACACTATATAGTACAGAGAGAATGTACACACACATGCACACACAATAGGCATCTTTTCACGGGGGGATAAAGTTCCTTTATGACAAAGAGACAGTCTAGTAGGGTGTACTGTCTCTCCCCACACACCCCCACCCTCTGTTTGTGTGCTTGTGTATCCCTATTATGAGCTTTTAATTTAGACCAGTAAATGACTGGAGCTTTATCTCACTGGGTATAGCTTACACGCTGAGCCCTTCAGCGCTGCTTATATTACTTTCTTTGACTATGACAGTAACTGTGTAATTGCTCATAATCTTTTACAGGCCTGGCAGGCAAGATTCCCCTCTTCTCCTCCTCCTCTCCGTCCAGCTTCTTTTTTTTCCTTTTTCTTCTTCTTTTTCCTTTTCACTTCAGCTTCCTTGCACAAACTCTCGTTTTTCATTGTTGAGGATGAAGTGGGGGAGCCCAGGGCTGGTGGTGGTTTCTCTGTGACATTTGAAGAGTGCCTCAAAAGCGGTATTTTCCTGCCACGTGATACATTCAGTCAACGTAGACAGATTGACTGAATGTTTCCTTGCCTTTATATGGGCGTAAGGCATTGCCCTCTTTTCAGGAAAATAAAGGAACTAAATTCCACTGAATGAATTTAACATCCTTGTCAGGCTGATTTTTGGTTGTCTGGTTTTGCAGGCCACGGCAATGTCATCACTGTATCTCTCTTCGTTTTTTTCAATCCTTACCGATTACTTCATTTTTATTTTTTATTTTGTCAAATTCTACTGCACTTAGAGAAATGGCTGAATAAATATCTATGGGTGAACAGTTTCGGCATTTCTATTAAAACTCTAATTTTGTATTTTGCACTTGGTACATTTTTTTGAAAGTTATATCCTCTTAGAACACACAAAATGCACATTTCTCTTTTCTCTCAAGCCACACATCATGAAATAAAACTCAGTTCATGAATTAGTTATTTTTCATGCTTGACCACAAATCCCAAAAGTGCAAATACAGCAAGAGCTCTGGGTTAAAACCGAGGGCCCTGAACTTGACAGAGGACTCAGATTAACAATCTCCCCTCAAGAATAGATATAGCAATAATTGACCCACTAATTTATAAATTCCTGCAACCATTCTCCATATGTTTCAGCCTTTGGGCCCCTAATCATCTTTGTTGCTCTTCTCTGCACTCTTTTTTGAATCTCAACATTTTTAAAAAAATTGTTGCTACCAATATGATATTAAAATATAATAAAATATAGTATAAAATATAAAAAAAAACAGTTTAATATGATGTTGAGACTCTAGAAAGAGCATAGAGAAGAGCAACAAAGGTGATTGGGGGGCCTGAAGGCTAAAACATATGAAGAATGGTTTCAGGAATTGGGTATGTCTAAACTAATGAAAAGAAGGACTAGGTGGGATATGATAGCAATGTTCCAATATCTAAGGGACTGCCATAAAGAAAAGGGGGTCAACCTACTCTCCAAAGTATGTGAAGGCAGCAATGGATGGAAACTAATCAATCAATCTAGAACTAAGAAGAAATTTCCTAACAGGACAATTAATCAGTGGAACATTTTGCCTCTAGAAGTTGAGGGTGCTCCTCCATCACTGGAAGTTTTTAAGAAGGGATTGGATAACTACAGTATTTATCTAAAATAGTATAGCGTTTCCTGATTGACCAGGAGTTTGAACTAAAAGACCTCCAAGATGCCTTCCAACTGTGTTAATCTGATACAGCAACCAAAACTGGAAGCAATATTCCAATTGGGACTCACCTTATTTAACCTTTTTTTAATATTTCATGACCATTGCCCATTGATGTCATAAGATCATTGAACATCAGGGCCAACATTTTCAATCTGTACCTATACTCTGGCCTTGGAAATGAGGCAAGATTCACTTTCCATTTCCTTCTTGGTCTAAAGATAGTTCCAGAAAAATCCTTTTCTCTCATTTCTCCTACTTCATGGATTGTGGATTGTGGTTGAGCTAAAGTTCACAGAAGCAATCCTAAACCTTGCAGTAACAGGTTCAACATGCAAATGAATATTTACCTGATAAAAGCTGCACAGTTGTGCAAGTTTAATTAAAATTGACTTTAAAAAACAAAAACAATTATTTTAATAATTGCAGCCCCAAGGTCTGTGTGTAATTTTGCTTGGGTTCCTGCTTTGTCCCTTTACCTTATCCTCATACAGCGATATATAAAATTTACTTCTTCAGAATTTTGAAAATTTTTCGCTATATTTATGTAAAACGATTTGTATGGCTGCCCATCTTTAGAATACAACTCTGGGTGGCTCACAACAACACTAAAGCCAAGAAACAATAAAAACCATAACTCCAAAAGCAGAAACCCAGTGCCTCAACCATCACTGCATCATCCTTGGATGCCTCTAATACAGCCATTCCCAGGCTGCCATTTCACTCTATCTCAGTGGCTTGGCTACTGGATACCTTGGTACAGGGCAGGGACTGTTCCAGAAAAAGCATACCTCCTAAGTGCCAATAGATGGCAACATCTAAAGCAGGGGTCGCCAACTTTTTGGACCTCAGGGACCACCAAACTCATAGCTTTAAATCCCGTGGACCACTAATATGAATTTTGACTGACAGTGGCTGCAGGAAAAAAAGTCTGCAGGAAAATTCCCCACCCAGTTTTCTTACCAATCGATCATTCTTTATTTGGGATCACAGGACATCATCTCCAGCTCTGTTATCAGGGAGAGAGAGAGAGCGAAAGAGAGAGACTTTTAGCTTCATGCAAGGAAAGCAGCAGAAGCTGCAGAAGTCTTTCTTTCTCTCCCACAAACTCCACCAGAAATGAGTCTTTGCTGGTGCAGCAGGATGCCTTGCAGGGTCCCAAAGACTCATTTCTGGCAGAGTTTGGGGGAGAAAAAGAAAGACTTTTGCTGCTTTCCTTGCATGCAGCCAAAAGAAGAAGAAGAAAGAAGCAGAAAGAAGCAGCCCAGTGCCAGGCGAGGTGCGTGGCGTCAGTGGGGCAAGTTCCCCCCTCCCCCTTCCCTCACTACTTCATGTTTTCGCAAGCTACACAAGCCTTGTGTTCCCACACAGCCTGGATTAATTGCTTGGGGGAGGTGCTTTGGGGGTGACATTTCTCTGCGGACCACCAAAATTTTCTCATGGACCATAAGTGGTCCCTGGCCCACTGGTTGGCAACCACTGATCTAAAGGACCTGTAATAAAGGACTAAAGGACTCAATAACCTGGTTCTGCACCATGTGAAGCTTCCAAGGCAGTCATCCTTAAATTGTACCCAAAAGAAACTGGTAGCCAGTGCAGATCACCATCTTATTGTGTAAGGTAAACCAAGAGGCACTTAAGAATACTACACTACATTAGATAGTGACTATAAACACCATATTGTTAGGATATACAGACTTAAGAATAAAGAAATGCATTATCTCCCATTTCTATGACTTGAATATTGTATCATAATATTGCACCTAATTGTAAACCAAGGGAATAACCAAGCCTCCTTGGAAATATTTGGCTCAGAATTTTACCAAGAACAAAATAGCTGTGGAATTTATTTGGGAGGCTTAAATATAGACACTTGTTTAAAATCAGAATTTTGAAACAATTACAAAAAAATCAGGCTTGAAAGAAGACAATATTTTGAGGTTGGGAGCTGATCTAGGAGTAGGGCAAACATGGCATACATAAAGAACCTCTTTGGTTGTTTTTTCCCCCTCTCATCTGTAAACTGCTCTATGATCCTTTCCAAGCCAGAATGCTGTGTTTGCTGCTTTTATTGTTTTAATCCTTTTTTCCGTAAACTGGCCTTGTAAGCCACTTAGAATTGGTTACGACTAAAACAACGTGTAAGCTGGTGGGGGAGGGAATTAAACAATCAAATAAACATAGCTGGAGTTAAGATGGATTGTTTCATATTTTTTGTGAAAGCATACATACTTTTTAAAATCAAAAATAGCAAATCATTTACCCATTGTTATCATTATCAAAGCGTTAATGCAGTTTTCTGTCTCTGCAGACAGATCAAATATTGTAGTTGGTTCAAACTGAAGAAAATTGCTTTCACAAACTACAACAGTTGAAAAAACATGGGGGAAGGGGTAATATTTACAGAAAGGTCACATGAGGCATTGTTTTAATCCTCCAGGGTGTAAAGCAGTATTAAATCAGGTTAGTGGAGCCACAAGAAACTTGAAATGTAGTGCTGTAAAGCGTGTATCTCCAACCTGCTGCTATTAAAAAGCATTTCATTTGTTCAAGTGAAGGCAACCTTCTCATGTCCTGCTTTTGTTCTCTCCAGCCAGCTTAATCAAATATGGAAGCAGCACTGTTGCCACTAAAGGATTATTTTACTTTATTGCTCAGGGCGAGATTGAATCATTGTGCTTCAATCATGATTTCTAGAGGAATGTAATTATCTGAGGGCCCAACCTCTGCAGGCAATGTATTTATTTTGTACCAACACTTGGTTTGCCCAAATAACCCCCACCCAAAAGACGGTGTGTGCCTCGGTAATGAAGCCCTGTCTATGTCCTCCATTTGCGTTGCAGTGTCACAAACTCCTTCCCTTGACTTTTTGGAGACAGAGGCGGGAAAAGAAGAGGCGTGTCTGAAAGTTTCATGCATGGCAAATCCGAGATTGATTTTTGCCCTTCACCTTGTCCTTTAACTCATCCTTGCCACCCAAGTTATTAGTACTGTAATACTTTGCCTGTTAAAGCTGGCTCACTCAGATGCATCTTGGTTGATATTTACTAGATCTGCCTATGTTCACCTAGGCCCATTTTCACCACAGTTCATTAGGAATGTGTTATTGTTGGACTCTCCAACACAGTCTTTCAACTTAGCTCGGTCCTGTGCATATTCTTACCCTGAGATTTATGTTCTGCATCCACAAAAGAGGTCTTAAATCAACCAGACTGTTAACATCTCCAGTTCTGGGATCCTTAGAGATAAAATGTTGGTGTACTAATAGATGATTCATAGCTAGTCTTAAACAGAAAATAGCCTCATTTGTGCAGCTCTGTCCTCTGCGGGAAGGGCTGTGTGTGTGGCTATGAGTCCTTTATCCATCATCAGGTTGTACAAAGATTATACCAAGCTGGAATTTAGAAACTTTGAAGTTTACAACTAAACAAAATTCATCAAAACAAATAAAATACTATTTAGCTTCCTTGCATCCACTCTTTTCCCCCTACTATTTGCTCTATGACTTAAAAAAGATGCTTGAAAAAAAAATCTCTAAAAGACTACATATTACATGAAGAGAAGAGTGAAAAAGATAATTAGGGGACTGGAGGCTAAACCATATGGAGAATGGTTGCTGGAACTGGAAATGTCTTGTCTAATGAAAGAAGGACTAGGGGTGACATGATAGCAGTATTCCAGTACGGGTTGCCACAAAGAAGAGGGAGTCAAGCAGGACAAGTAGCAATGGAGGGAAAATAATCAAGGAGAGAAACAACCAAGAACTAAGGAGAAATGTCCTGACAGAACAATTTCTCAGTGGAACAACTTGCCTCCAGAAGTTGTGGATACTCCAACCCTGGAAGTTTTTAAGAAGAGATTGGACAGTCATCTGTCTGAAATGATGTAGGGCTTCCTGACTGAGCAGGGGATTGGACCATAAAACCCCCAAGGTCCCTTCCAACTCTGTTATTCTCTATTCTGTGGATAAGCATGCAAGCTCATTTTTATAATTGATTCTCTGTTTAATTTATGGAGCTCAGTTCTCATAGGTTGCCTGTGGAAGACCTTTCTACCCACCAGCTTTAAGTATGGATCATGCTCAGTGTGCTACATTATATGCTATTGTTATTCTATATTGAATTTTGGCCTTTAGAGCTTCGTGGAATGATCTATAGCAAAGCTGATATGAAACATGAACGGTAGCTAGTGGGGCTTGAAATTAGAACCACTCCCATAAAAAAAGGCATATCCCATTTCAGATCTATCTCTGAGAAACCTTTGAGACCATTCTAATTCAAACTGGATTCCATTAATCACCATACTTGCCTGTCAATAAATGCTTACATTAATTTTGTTCAACACTTCAATTGATCAACCAGCCCTCCTCTGCCTATCTCCCTCCTAATGAAAACAAAATTTCTCTATTTCTGCATTAGGAGAGGGACTGTGTAATGATTGAAATAGTTTAATAGGCAGATACTCATGCTTTAACTTGAAATAATTCACTAGAACACCCATAAACAACATTTCTGACTGTGCCATGAGGTTTATTTCTAATGAGAAACTGACAAACCCTTCCTCCCAGCAGGAAATGGTATAAAGGTAAAGGTTCCCCTTGTACATATGTGCTGGTTGTTTCTGGCTCTAGAGGGCAGTGCTCATCTCCGTTACAAAGCCGAAGAGCCAGCGCTATCCTAAGACGTCTCTGTGGTCATGTGGCCAGATGACTAAATGCCGAAGGAGCACAGAGCGCTGTTACCTTCCCACCAAAGCGATCCCTATTTTTCTACTTGCATTTTTACATGCTTTCGAACTGCTAAGTTGGCAGAAGCTGGGACAAGCAATGGGACCTCACTCCATTACGCGGTGCTAGGAATTTGAACCGCCAAACTGCCGACCCTTCTGATCGACAAGATCAACGTCGTAGCCACTGAGCCACCGCGTCCCTTCAGAAAATTGTATACTTGATCTTTTTCATTGTGATCAAGTATAGGAAATGGTATACTTGATCACAATGAAAAGGGTCATTTTCTGGTTGAGGCTGATAGCTAGCTCTCCCATCTATAAAACCTTCTTCTGACGTTACCTGTTCCATTGGATAAAGGTTTTGGTAGCGTGAGAAAGGGAACTATGAATTGTACAAAAGATTCATTTAGAAACCTTAAATACCTTCACTTAGAGCTATACTACACATTACGATAATAATAGCTTCTTTTCCAGCCTAGGAGCCATTCTCACAAAAAGCACAAGTTGTTTACCCTACAGAAATCACCATGAGAACTTCCCCCCTCCCAGTATAAAGTGTTCCCAGAAACATTGTTATCCTTATGCTATCCGCCATTACATCATTAAACAGATTAAACAGAATATCTTTTGTTATTGGATGTTCCAAGTAAAAGGCAGCCAGTTCACATGTTTTCCAAAATGCTTTTATTAGATTTAGTTTGTAACAATATGAGTAGATATACTATGGTTAAAGAAATGCCTAGCTTCCCTTAATATTTCAGAGCTGGATCTCTGAATTAATATCTGTGGTTTGATTTGACAGCTGTAACAGGTGTTTGAGTTCTGACCCACAGGTATGGTTTTTGCAACTCCTGAAGTTTGAAAAGTGTTACACCAAATTATTATTACTATTGCTGTTGTTTAAAAAGCTAAGACTACCTAAGTGACATAATATATAGAGGATTTATATCCAGAGGCAATTTATTATCTTAGTTATACCAAAAGGACTGCTTTATTTAGAAATTGGTTTATCTGAAGAAAAAGCCTGTATTGTAATGATCAACTCTTGAATTATAGCCATAGTAGTGAACTTTAGAAAAATATCTGAGTATGATCTGATAAGAAGAATCTTTATAATTTTGGACCCAACTGTTACATCTTACTTTGGGAACACATTTGTCCAGTAGCAGAAAAAAACATTTTTGTTGCATGGTAGTAAAATAGACAATTCTGGAAGAGAAGTACATTCTATTTTGTATCATACACTAGGTATCCACATGAAGATGAATTCTCTGAATAATCCCAACATGTTAGTCAGTAATATATTTCATGGCCAGCAATATGACAAAAAAATTTTTTGCTTTAAATTTTGTTCAGAGCAAAAATATCTTCCTTATGATGGACTTCTGCATTCAACAAAAATAATTACTACCGTTACAATTCTGGTGTACAAAGTGTATAAAACATTAACATTTATTTTTCTTTATATTCTTGCTAATGGGATTTTCCACTCTCCTAAAGGTAAGTCAATATTTATGGCCCATTTGTTTTAACTTTATTTGCATCGGAGCTCCCAACATTTTCCTGCCTGGTAGCACAACCCATTAATCCACTCATAGCATTATTAGTTATTAACACACCTCTGTCTGGGTATTCTTGCCAGGGCATGTTGTTCCACCATTTTCAGGAGGTGGGTTTGTACACTGTCTTGTGCGGCTTCTAGTTCCCCTTTGACAAGCTGCCCATGGAGTCCAGCAACTCCAGCTACCTTGGGCTGGATAACCTGTAACACAGTACATCATGATTAGCAACTTTCAGATAAAGCAAGTTTCAGATTTGTTCAAGATTTAGAGTAAAACAAAGAAATCAATCCCATTCCAGTTTATGGATGAACCTGGGCATTACTGGCAATTATTAATAAGTAAGAATACCAGCGACATTATATAGCATTGCAACACATATTTCTGGAATTGTTGGAGCTGTCACTTACTAAGTTCTGAAAAGTTGGACCATCCTTGATCTAAAAGAAACTTATTCTAGAAAGGAACTAATGCTGTTGTATGGAAATCAAGACCAACTATCTTTTGATGTAAGTATGTAGGGAAAGTTCTGTTGAACCAGAAAATTTTTTATCCTAATCCAGTTGCCACCTTCCTCTAGGAATTCATTAGTAGGATATGAGGGTGGAACTAAGGATGGTAACTCCTCTGACCATAGGTTTCAATCAATGGGGAAAAGATCAGAATACTGTTTCTAGAACTTGAAGCATCACACACATATATTCCATCAAGGCCGTAAGCCAAGATAGCCTTATCATGCTAAAAAAAAAAAAGCAACAGTATAACAGCCTGTCAAATAAATGGGAAGGAGGGAAATTCAAAGCATACTAACAATATAACTCCCTTTCTATTTCATTGTATTGATTGTTACAGAGAAGCATCCAAAAGAGATACCTAGAACTGTTGCATAAGGTATAGAATATTTTCTCTTGTCTGTCCGCCCACCGAAAAGTTATTTGAAGTTTTAGCTTTAAATCGCAATGGGTGGAGAAAAATAGACTGCTTTAGGAGTTCTTTATCCACCTATTAATCTTCATTTTTACCTGTTCTCATTGGAGTGACAAATTCATTAGGACTGCATCGACATGACTGAAAATGAATTCAAAGCCAAACAGCACGGCAGCTGTTGTTCTAGAACAGTGTTTCTCAACTGCAACAACTTTAAGATGTGTGGACTTCAGCTCCCGTCATGCTGGCTGAGGAATAATGGAAGTTGAAATCTACGCATTCTAAAGTTGTTGAGGTTGAGAAATCCTGCCTTAGGCATTAGAAAATATATCATCTTGTATCCAAGCATTTTAAATGGGGCAGGTGTTCTAGAGTGCTATCTGCTGCATTATTTTCAGTGGAAGCTTTTCTTGTAGATTATTAATTTGAACCTGTTAAATTGATTCACATACTATCTCAATATTCTAATTTTTCCTCAGACCAACAAACCTGGACTGTAAGTTGGGCTGAGCTGGGCTCAGAGTCACAATAATCTTCAACCCAATGTCTTTAATCCAAGGTCTTAAGCACTATACCACCCTAGTTATACATCCTTTTATTTTGGTGTTTTCTCTCTCTATATATAAACATAAAGTATGCAATTTAACTCCCTTCTCTGCAACCCAGCTAATGCGGACTGTAGCTGAATGTAAGTACTATACTAAAAGTTCCAAAATAAATGCTGATTTTTGCACAATCACCATAAATGTATGCATTAGATTCGAAGCAGCAAGATACCTTTCCCATCTCCTTTCATGGACTGAAAGAATTGTAGGCAAGCAAATTACTGACATCACGGGGAACATCAAGTTCTGCTACATTTCTATATAATGGGTCTTTGAGAGTACAGTGTGTGTGTGTAAGAGAGAGAGGGGGGTGGAGAGGAATATGAGAGATTCCACATCTATATCAAAGAATTACCTGAAGAACTCGAGGTTGAAGTAACTGACCTGACACAATCCCTTACGGAATTAAGTATTACCCATATCCACTAGAATAAATCAATTTAACTACAGTTAAATCTGCATAGGGTTAAGCTGCAAGCCTTGGACATCCCCATTAATATTTATTGGGGGGCTTTCCTTGGCTCTGCCCTTGCAGACTCTGATATGATTTATGCCACTGCAGTAACTTCTACTTCTACAATGTCTTTAGTTAACCCTTCAAACTGGCTTGAAATGCCAGTCTGATTCCTGGAGAAAGCTCCTTTGGTAGCCTGGCATACAAGCAGGGGTGGGATTCAAAATTTTTAACAACCGGTTCTGTAGGCATGGCTTAGGTGGTGGACATGGCTTGGTGGTCATGTTATTGGCTGGGTGTGGCCAACTCTATATCACTCACATCGAGGCACGCATCTCCTTGCCTGGCCTCTCATGACTATGGGGATGCTGCAACAGTCGTAAGTGTGAAAAATGGTCAAAAGTCAGTAAATGATGTTTACAGTCTCCTGATCTCAGGAGGTCTCAGAAAACAATATTTTCTCAGAAGTCTTACCTGATCTCAATGTTTCTCCGCAGTCAGGGCCTCGGTAGCCTTGCTTGCACTCACAAACACAGGTAGCTCCCAGCAGGATTGGTTCACCATTGTTCTTACAGGGACCACAACGGCAGGTATTGAATTCCATTAAATACTGATCTAAAGCCCTTTTCAAGTTTCTCCTCTTGGTTTCCATATTACCAAGGCTTGTCCTAGACAATAATTCATATATGGGCTGCAGCTGAGGAAAAACAGAAAAGGGAAAACTATTTTATATTGTGGTTGTTTTGGATGTTATGGTAACTCAACATTGGGAAAGTTGAAATACAATGCCCAGAAAGTAACAGGCTATCTTGGGAAGATGGCATTTGTAAACTATTAAATTTGAATGGTGCAAGTACAGAATGGATGGAATGACAAAATACTTATTTTGATAATCCTGATGATGCGATGGCCCTCTCTGATTTATCAAGGATTTTCTGACAATTTGCTTCTCCCTCTTTTAAACTGCTATATGCACTTTTAAAAAAATATATGCACTTTTTAAAAAATATTTTTTTTAAAAGTGCATATAGAAGCTGCATAAAATCTCATTTGTGGGATTCTTATAGAGAATGGGAGAAACAACGTGGTGCAGGAGCCAAGTGAGCAAATGGCTCCTATAACTGAAACAATTGGATGAAATACAGAAGTAGACATAGAAAATGTGGACAATGTCTACAGTAAGACAGATACTTGAAATTCCCTTAACATACACTGCTCAAAAAAATAAAGGGAACACAAAAAGATCTGAATGAATGAAATATTCTTATTAAATACTTTGTTCATTACATAGCTGAGTGTGCTGACAACAAAATCACACAAAAATTATCAATGGAAATCAAATTTAGCAACCCATGGAGGTCTAGATTTGGAGTTACACTCAAAATTAAAGTGGAAAAAACACTACAGGCTGATCCAACTTTGATGTAATGTCCTTAAAACAAGTCAAAATGAGGCTCAGTAGTGTGTGTGGCCTCCACGTGCCTGTATGACCTCCCTACAACGCCTAGGCATGCTCCTGATGAAGTGGCGGATGGTCTCCTGAGGGATCTCCTCCCACACCTGGACTAAAGCATCCCCCAACTCCTGGGCAGTCTGTGATGCAATGTGGCATTGGTGGATGGAGTGAGACATAATGTCCCAGATGTGCTCAATTGGATTCAGGTCTGGGGAATGGGCGGGCCAGTCCATAGCATCAATGCCTTCGTCTTGCAGGAACTGCTGACACACTCCAGCCACATGAGGTCTAGCATTGTCATGCATTAGGAGAAATCCAGGGCCAACCACACCAGCATATGGTCTCAAAAGGGGTCTGAGGATCTCATTTCGGTACCTAATGGCAGTCAGGCTACCTCTGGCGAGTACATGGAGGGTTGTGCGGCCCCCTAAAGAAATGCCACCCCACACCATTACTGACCCACTGCCAAACCAGTCATGCTGGAGGATGTTGCAGGCAGCAGAACATTCTCCACGGCATCTCCAGACCCTGTCACGTCTGTCACATGTGCTCAGTGTGAACCTGCTTTCATCTGTGAAGAGCACAGGGCTCCAGTGGTGAATTTGCCAATCTTGGTGTTCTCTGGCAAATGCCAAACGTCCTGCACGGTGTTGGGCTGTAAGCACAACCCCCACCTGTGGATGTCGGGCCCTCATACCACCCTCATGGAGTCTGTTTCTGACCGTTTGAGCAGCCACATGCACATTTGTGGCCCGCTGGAGGTCATTTTGCAGGGCTCTGGCAGTGCTCCTCCTGTCCCTCCTTGCACAAAGATGGATGCTGGGTTGTTGCCCTCCTATGGCCTCCTTCATGTCTCCTGATGTACTGGCCTGTCTCCTGGTAGCGTCTCCATGCTCTGGACACTACGCTGACAGACACAGCAAACCTTCTTGCCACAGCTTGCATTGATGTGCCATCCTGGTTGAGCTGCACTACCTGAGCCACTTGTGTGGGTTGTAGACTCCCTCTCATGCTACCACTAGAGTGAAAGCACCGCCAGCATTCAAAAGTGACCAAACCATCAGCCAGAAAGCATAGGAACTGAGAAGTGGTCTGTGGTCCCCACCTGCAGAACCACTCCTTTATTGGGGATGTCTTGCTAACTGTCTATGCTTTCTACCTGTTGTCTATTCCATTTGCACAACAGCATGTGAAATTGATTGTCAATCAGTGTTGCTACCTAAGTGGACAGTTTGATTTCACAGAAGTGTGATTGACTTGGAGTTACATTGTGTTGTTTAAGTGTTCCCTTTATTTTTTTGAGCAGTGTATGTTGGACTGTGTTGGGAACAACATGGATTAATGCTATAAGAATTTGTTTGGGGAACAAGAGTGAAAACAAGTAGCTAGGGTTCATTGTCAATATGTTTTTTTAAAAAATGTCTGTTCTTATATTTATATTATATAAAGATATCATATATTTAGAAACGGGGATAGAGAAGGAAGAATTGTTTAGTGATTTCAAGCTCTGGTGATTCTGTAGACCAATCTGTTAATCCTCAGGTAGGTTTATTTCTTATCCTGAATCTTGTATTTCTCTATAAAGCTGCTCACTGACCTAGAAGATTTTGAGCAGGACACTGGGGGCAGCATTAATAGTAGCACCAAAGGCCTTATGGTGACTTTAAGAACTGACATTTTAGTGACTTCAAGTGATTACGACCACAGGGATTTGTAGAGCGCTTCTAGTCACTATGTGTGGGAGAAAAGGCATCAAGCAACATGCCATGAGGTCTTTTAGCTTCTATGTCTCTCCCTGAGAGCAGCCATAAGTTCATTAAAAATGGATTTCTCATCTGTACCCAGTATGATTTCCCAAGTCAAGTCACTTCCTGGAACTGTAAAAATATGAAGTCTCTATTTATACTGGTGTACTACCCAGTGAAGCTTTCAGAAAGAAGGAATGAATCATTCTGTTTCTGCAGCTTCCCCCAATCTGGTGACTTCTGATACAAGGTTGGCTAAGATTGCTGCCTTATTTTCTGGGAAAGTAGGTATAAATAAGTTTATACAAATATAGAGTTTGGAATAATCTAATTTCCGAGGCTGTAAGATCTGAGGGAGAGATTGCTCAACTATATGCTCTCTTTGCTGCTTACAGGGCAAATAGCCAAGAGGAGTTATTCCAACAAATTAAAGTACGTACTGCAAAGCAAAGCAAAAACCAAGTCTAAGAAAAAGAGGATTGTTGCAACGTAGTAGTATAAAATATGGATTTCCCCTTCCTCCAAAAATCTTAAAATGTAATTATTCATCTAATCATTATATAAAAAGTTATGTTGGATCAGACTCTGTTTTTACTGTAGCTACCTAGACGACTTTGGGAAACCCAAAAGTTGAAGATGAAGACAATAAGTCTCTCCTGATCAGATATGTCTTCCACTGATGCCTGGAGGCAACATTAGAGTCTTCATGGCCAATAATCATTGCTCATCTTATACACAATGAGCAGCTATAATACACAGCCATTTACATCTATGACAGCAATGTCCATAATCACCTGGCTGTCATACAAAAGCTTGCCTCTTCTCTAACTAAATTACTCCTCACTCAACATCTTCACTGGGAGAACTTTCCCCAACTATTTTGATGACAGCAGGAGAGAAATATCTCACAAGACATTTTCCCCACACTCTGCATTATTTTAAAAATGCTTATTATATTCCTTTCTCGGCCTATCATTTTTTCTGAGCTAAAAGCATTAATCTTGCAACTGCTTGCCCTAAGGTATGTTCTAGTTCCCTTTATCATTTTGATCATCTTTTTCTACAGTTTTTTTTATCATTTTTCTAATATCTTTTTTGGAAATGCAACAACCTATATAGAACTATATGCAGCATGCCCGAAGAAGTTGGCTTCTCTCATTGATCTGTATACTAGGTATTGCACTACCATCAGTTTTAATTTTATACTTCTAAAATTTTGCATTATTTGCAGTTTGCATTCTTTTTCCCTGCTATAATCGGCCTTGAATATTCTGTGCAAATGGAAAAAAAACAAGATATACACTGAATAAACTTGTACATATTTTAATCTTGTATTTTATATTTTATGTTGTACAGTATGCTTAATTTTAATTGCGAAGTTTCTGACATGAATAAACAAACAAACGCATTGATCCTTTTTTGCCAGAAAGGCATTAAGAGTTGTAAATCTAACCTTACGAATATCGAATTGCTAACTAGAGCATACAAAACTTTTGCCAAAACAATACTTGAATACAGCTCATCAGTCTGGAATCCGCACTGCATATCAGACATTAATATAATGTCCAATCGGACATTAAGACATTAATACAATCGAGCGAGTCCAGAAGTATTTCATTAGAAGAGTACTACACTCCTCTGCTTGCAACAGAATACTCTATATCATCAGGCTTGAGATTTTGGGCTTGGACAACCTTGAACTATGCCGCCTATGATTAGACTTAAGCATAGCACACAAAAATTATCTGCTACAATGTCCTACCAGTGAATGACTACTTCAGCTTCAACCACAACAATACAAGAGCACATAACAGATACAAACTCAATGTGAACCGCTTCAAACTCGATTGCAGAAAGTACGACTTCAGCAACAGGGTGTTGAATGCACTGGAATGCACTACCTGACTCTGTTGTTACATCCTCTAACCCCCAAAACTTTAACCTCAAACTAACCACTATTGACCTCACCCCATTCCTAAGAGGTCTGTAAGGGGCGTGCATAAGTGCACCAATGTGCCTACCGTCCCTGTCCTATTGTCCCCATTTATTTGTACCTATTTCCTGTATTCTTACTCATGTTTATACTTATCCCTATTATTTTGTAAGCGATTGACAAATCAAATAAATAAATAAAAATAAAATCCTTTTTCCAAATGTTTAAAGTTGTCTTTTCAACCAATATTGAATAAGGACAATTTGTCATTACCATCTAAAGCAGTGTGTCAAACTTAAGGCCCAGGGGCCAGATCCAGCACACAGGGTGCTTAGATCTGGCCCACAAGGCTGCCCTGGAAACAGCGAAGAATCGGCTCACTGTGCCTCTGCAGAGAAAACAGAGCTGTCTTTTCACTGGCAGAGGGTTGCAGGAGGCCATTGCAGCCAAAAATGGAGCTCGGGAACCCGTTTTACCTGGCAGAGCACTTGGGCCACCAGAAGTACCCCAACATGAGTGACATTGAGTTGGCCTGCCCTGCCCCGAGGTCAAACAACCCTGATGTGTCCCTCAACTAAATTGAGTTTGACATGCCTGATCTAAAGGGGTCCCCAACCCCAGTTTCTCAATACAGAAAACAGTTCTTGAATTTTCTGTTGCTCTATTCCAACTGTTAACTAAGCCTGACCCTACTGAGCTTCTGACCAGGTCTGCCACCTTCCAAGACTTTCTAATTGTTACCCAACATGGAATTTGCCTTTTACACAGCAGCTACATGCTGAATAAATATTTCCACAGAGTGACAGTTTGCAAGTTCAAGAGCCTTTCCAATCAATCATTGGCCGAGATCCAAATGGGCTGTTGGAGACTGCAAAAGAGCTGGGCTCTGAAATTCAAATCAAGTGGATCTCTCTAGCACATCTGGGCTTCAAAAATCCTGCTGAGCCCCAGGTGATAACAAAAACATACAGGAACCTCTAATTCTTTGCTACTTTTTACTGATAGCTTGAAGCTCTGCAGCCCAATGCACAGGAGCAACGCAGTGTGGAAAGAAGGATCAAGTGACAGAAATACAAACAGTGTGCAGAGCTGTCAGGAATACAGAGTTAGGTGCAGGGCAGTATGTTTACAGAGGTTTCCTGTAATTCAAGAGGTTGAGAGGGTTGCTGCATAAGAGATCCTCTATGGCCTTGGGAAAAAAAGGGTGTTTTGAAACAATATTTACAGAAAACACTTTGGCAAACAACAGTAAGTCAAATGGACAGGACATTCAAGTGGACGTTACTAATGTATTGGGTGTTTGAATCTACTCCAAAACCATCAGCACTTGCGATGTTCTTGAAGCTGTCTTTTAAGGGTGACAGACTAAGTGCCAGGCAAACAGTTTCATTCAGAATCCATGGAAATTTACTCATCCGGCATGAAAAATCTTGCTTCAATTAAATAGAAAAATAAAGGAAATGGGGTAACATATGGTACTAGCACTACCTAAAACCAGCAGCTTCTAGATGTAATGGGATTACAACTCAACTCCAGAATTTACAGGACAGTGAGTGTTGTGCAGTTCCAGAACATCTGAACATGCCATAATTGGGGAGTTGAATTATGCAGTCATCCAGAAAAGTGAATTGTGTAAAGGTTTTCCGCAAGGAACTGACAATTAGAAGATCTTCTGAATTCCCTTTCCTTTCTCTTATTATTCTGAGCTGCTCAGGATTCTATTGTATAAGATAGTTGGCTATGTGGGTTTTTGAATAAATAGAATCTCTAACAGTGAATGTGAAGGATAGGAATGTCTCTCTGCTACAGCACACATATTGCTATTCATGCCCTAAAATAAAATTCTAGGGAGAAAAGCAGCTAGAGGGGACAGCAAGATATATTCAGAGCATAAATTCTGAATACTTTATATTCAAGCTAAAACGAACGGTAGCTTGGGGTGATAAACTCCAAGGGAAGAAACAACATTGCTTAAGAGCCTGGTATGTCATTTCAAATGTTGTTAAATGGCGTCTTCTTCCAAATGCGTAAAGTAACAACAAGCCTGTCCCCTGAACTGATGCATAACAACATCGTTCTAGGAACTTTTGTCTGACAGGTTTAATTTCTTGGATATCTAGATGCAGCCATTTAATTGTACAGGTGTATCATCTTTTTTCCACAAATGGCATTCCACCTTAAAAATTATCCAGCATACAATGGTGCCATAAAAGAAAGTAACACTGAGAAATGATAACTTCAGAAGCCCCAGCAAAAAATAAATTGGCAGCCAGGAGTACCAACGTATTAGGTTGAAAACGATGCTGATATTAAGGCAGATGTCTAACTGGGTCACCAACTTCAGGCATGTGAATAATAAGTTTGACTTATTATTTCTAATATTGTTAGTACAAACCGTGGAAATAAGTTTATTGGAATACATATCTAGGTTTTATAACTTTATACCATCTATTTGACAGTTGGGGATTAAAACTGGAGGTAACCCTTACTATTACATAAAAAAAGAAAAATGAATTTTTATTGGTTTAAAGCCTGATTACATTATGATTCTAGATACAGCAAAGTTCCAAACATTTTGCACACCATGCTCTACAGTGGTGGGATTCAAAAACTTTTTTACTACCGGTTCTGTGGCTTTGTGGGTGTGGCAGGGGTAAAATCTCCAGTCAGAGGTGGTATTTGCCGGTTCTCCAAACTACTCAAAATTTCCGCTACCAATTCTCCAGAACTGGTCAGAATCTGCTGAATACCACCTCTGATGCTCTACTGTTTTATGTACTTCAGGTGGTGAACTGAAATTCTAGTAACTGTTACGAACTAAGCAAACGCATTGGTTTTGAATCCTAACAGTTTTACTTCCACAGCAGGCTCGTAATCCTGCACTTCTGATTAGCCCGCAGTTAGCAGATCGTGATTGGCCGTCTCTGACTAATCTGATTGGCTGACAGCGGGTCGCCGCCGATTGGACGCTTCCAGCGTGGCAAACTTAAATCATTGGACATTGTGACAGCAGCCAGCTCTATAAAAGGAGCTGCTGCTGCCCAAGCGCCCCGTTCCTTTTCTGAAGTCACTAATAAAGAGTTGAGTCACTATTCGATGCCTCGTCTCCGTTCCTTGCGCCCACTCCTCCAGATCTAACACTGGCGACGAAGGTGGGATGCGGAGACGATAGAGCTGACTGAGCACTCGCGGAGCACCAAGCAGAGCACATGGCTAAGAGCGCACCAACTAGCGACAGAATGACCAGCAGCGCCATACCACCCGCTCCATTTGACCCGGCTAACGAAGACTGGGACTCGTATATGGACAGGTTCCAGATGTTCCTGGAGACCAACAATCTAAAAGATGCTACGCCTGGCAAGAAACGAGCCGTATTCCTGACCCATTGCGGGCCCGCCATTTTTAAAATGGCAAAAGCACTTGCGAAACCGGCTGAAGTCAAGACAATGGATTGGGACAACCTCGCGCCGATCCTCTGGGCCCATTATGCACCGGTGGTGCCAACACTCATCAGAAGACACGAGTTTTACCAGAGGGACCAACAGAAAGGCGAGAGTGTTGGAGACTTCATCGCTGATCTAAGGAACCTGGGAGGACTTTGTGGCTTCGCAAACCTCGAGGAAGCCATGAGAGGCCGAATTGTTCTGGGCCTAGAAGACCCTATGACCCAGAGCAAGATTATGGTGAAGGGGGACATCGGCCTCGCAGATGTCATCGCCGATGCTACTGCAGCAGAAGCAACCAGAAAATCAGCTGCTTGAATGAGCCGAGCGAACGCACCGCACCGCCAACTCGCCAGTGACACTACGCCTTTCTCTGAGAAGCACACAACAACCACCCATCATGAAGACCTCGAATCCTCATCAGAAAGCGAGGAAGAGGAGGTCAACCGCCTCAGGTCAGAACGCGACCAGTGAGACCAGAGGAACCCTAAACCTTCGCGGCAATGCGCTGGATGCGGGGGTAATCACCCGTGATCAGACTGTAAATTCCTAGACGCACTCTGCCGTTCCTGTGGAAAGAGGGGCCACATCGCAAAGGTCTGCAGAGGCAAGCGAGGATCCAGCCCAACCCGAAGAAAAAATAATTTCCGGCAGATAACAGGCACCCCACCAATAAATTGGGACCGCCTAAACAACCAATGGAGCCACTACTACAGAAATAGAGCACCCGCCAATTCAACTAGACGAGAAGAGACCCATCAAACCATCACCATCGGCCACGCTTCATCCCTGGATGCAAGGAAAATCCGAGTGAAGGTCACCATTGCCAATCAACCATGTGTTATGGAGGTCGACTCCGGGTCGTCCTTATCAATGGTCTCTTGGAAAACTCTCAAACAGCTGATCCCTGACATCCGTCACCAGGACCTCCGCACTCAAAAGATCATACTAAAAGACTACCAAGGAAACAGAATCCCAGTTGCCGGTATACCCCACACAGGCTTGCAGTGGTTCGCGCCACTAGGAATTGAACTAGCAGGCATTCACCAGACCGGAAGCGATGACTGGGAAGCGGCCCTCGTCCAGGAATTCCAGGACATTTTCACCGAGAAACTAGGCAAGTACAAAGGATCCCCCATATCGTTTAATCTCAGCCCCAATGTCGCGCCCATTCACCTTAAGCCTCGTCGAGTGCATTTGCATTCAAGCCAAAGATTGATGAACAATTGGACAAATTAATAGCCCAGGGCGTGTTGGAACTGATTGACCACGCCCGATGGAAGACCCCAATTGTAACCCCCATAAAACCTGACGGATCATTGAGAATTTGCGGGGATTACCGAGCCACCCTAAATCATACGCTTCAGCAGAGCGCTTATCCCGTACCTGTGGTCCAACACCTTCTTCATTCCTTGGGAGGTGGAAAAATATTTGCAAAATTGGACCTAGCCCAGGCATACCAGCAGCTGCTCGTAGATGCACAGACTGCAGAAGCCCAGACTATAGTCACACACAGGGGTGCATTTAAGTGTAATAGACTCCAATTCGGAGTGAGTGTAGCACCGGGCATTTTCCAAAGCCTGATGGAGAGACTGTTACAGGGCATAAAAGGCGTCGTGCCCTACTTCGATGATGTCTTGGTAGCTGCCCCCACTAGAAGCCTATTAGAAAAACGACTCAGAATGGTTCTCCAGAAATTCAAAGACGCTGGCCTGAAGGTCAAGAAGGACAAGTGCCAACTATGTACTGAGAGGGTTGAATTCCTTGGGTACCTTCTTGACAAACAGGGAATTCACCCTACTGAGAAAAAACTAGCTGCCATAAAAAACGCCCCAAGACCTAGGAATAAAACAGATCTCCAAGCCTTCCTGGGACTCATTAATTTTTATAACATCTTCTTGCCCCAGAAAGCAACCATTGCTGAACCCCTGCATAGGCTCCTCGACAAGAAGGCGTCCTGGATCTGGGGACACCGGGAAGAACGAGCCTTTCAGCAAGTTAAAGACCTTTTAACTTCAGATGCTGTATTGATGCAATATAACGAGACTTTACCTTTAACTGTCACCTGCGACGCCTCACCGTTTGGAGTAGGAGCCATCTTGAGCCACGTCCTACCAAACGGTACTGAGGCACCTATTGCGTTTTTTTCAAGAACTTTATCTAAAACTGAGGGAAACTATAGCCAACTCGATAAAGAGGCTCTCACTATTGTGTCTGCGATCAAATGATTCCATGAGTATGTATACGGAAGACCCTTTGCCATAATCACCAATCACAAGCCATTACTTGGCATCTTAGTGGGAGACAAACCAACTTCCCACATTTTATCACCCAGAATGACCCGCTGGTCAGAGTTTCTAGCTGCATACAATTACCAACTACTACACCGCCCCGGGAAAGCCATTCCCCACGCTGACGCTTTGAGCCGTTCTCCGCTACCGGAAGTCATAAGCGACCCAGCTCCAACCCTAGCTGCACTACAAATAGAAACTCTTCCTTCACCACCACTGACTGCACGAGACATCGCCTCGGAGACAAAGAAGGATCCTTGTTTGGCACGAGTCCTCAGCTGGGTGGAAAGAGGTTGGCCTGACAACAAACCCAGCGACATCCTTAAGCCTTTCAAAAACCGACAGACAGAACTCTTCTCCCAAAAAGGATGCATCTTGTGGGGAGACAGAGTCGTAATCCCAGATAGACTACAGCATAAAGTTCTAAAGCTATTGCACGATGGACACCCAGGCATCGTGCGCATGAAGGCACTGGCAAGGAGCTACGCGTGGTGGCCAGGTATAGATAAGCAAATAGAGACCTGGGTGGCCACATGCATCAAATGTCAGGAAACTCGCTCAGCTCCACCAAAAGCCCCACCAACTGAATGGGAAACACCTCGAGGTCCCTGGTCCCGTATCCACATCGATTTTGCGGGACCCACCAAGGGACACACATTTATTATAACAGTAGATGCCTATTCCAACTGGCTGGAGGTCCACAAAATGAAGAGCACCACCACAGAAGCAGTCGTCAAAAAACTAAATAGACTATTCGCTACGCACGGGTTGCCAGATGTCCTGGTCTCAGATAATGGCCCCCAATTCACTGCTCTGGCATTTGAACAGTACCTAGCAGACCGGGAAATACTCCACGCTTTAACATCGCCAGCTCACCCTGCAGCCAATGGCAGGGCTGAGCGAATGGTGCAATTCATAAAGAAAACGCTACACAAGATGGAACATGGGGACATCGATGACAAGGTAACCAGGATGCTCCTCCTCCAGCATATCATCCCAAGCAGCACCACAAACAGAACCCCAGCCGAACTGCTCATGGGCCGAAAACTTCGCTCACATCTTGATCGCCTACACCCTGCCTACACGCCGGAGAAGCCCCTGGGGTCCAGCAGTAGGTGTCGCACATTCAAGGTAGGCGACCTAGTCTTTGCAAAAAACTTTTCCGGCGACCCATTGTGGGTCCCTGCTACCATAACTCAACCTACGGGCCCTCGATCCTACCATTTACAAACTGCTGATGGGAAAACGTGGAAGCGCCACATCGACCAACTTCGCTCCAGACTAGCACCTACCCCCGTCACAAGCCCAGAATTTCAAACCGGGGGGGGGTGAGGGAAACCGAGGGGGCCGGAAGAGAATTAGCACATGACCCAGTACTCGAAAACCAGCAATCAGCACAACCAACCCTGGGATACTCACCTTCCGAAGGAGAACCAAGCCAGATGATCGCCTCGCCGCAAAGCAGCACTGCGACTGAAGCAAATCCAAGGAATCTGAATGACAGCCGTGACGGAAGCAGAGATGACAACCCCGAGTCACCCAGCGAAGAGGTTGGACTCTCATTGCCATTAAGTTCAGCAAGCAGCCCACCGGAACCAGAGCCAGAGCAAAGACCGGTGGAGCAGCGCAGATCAAGTAGACAGGTGAAACGGCCTGCCTATTTGGAAGAATACATCACCCCACCCCTCAGACGGAACCTAGGGGGGAGGGGTATTACGAACTATGCAAACGCATTGGTTTTGAATCCTAACAGTTTTACTTCCACAGCAGGCTCGTAATCCTGCACTTCTGATTGGCCCACAGTTAGCAGATCGTGATTGGCCGTCTCTGACTAATCTGATTGGCTGACAGCGGGTCGCCGCTGATTGGATGCTTCCAGCACGGCAAACTTAAATCATTGGACATTGTGACAGCAGCCAGCTCTATAAAAGGAGCTGCTGCTGCCCAAGCGCCCCGTTCCTTTTCTGAAGTCACTAATAAAGAGTTGAGGAACTATTCGATGCCTCGTCTCTGTTCCTTGCGCCCAGTCCTCCAGATCTAACAGTAACCTTATTCTCTCTTGAATGATAGTGTATTTGAAGATGGGAAGCAAAATAAATGCAGTGGAGATTGACCAATTCAACAGGTATGACCATGCCTAATTCATCCATCAGGGCCTGACATATTTCACACCACCACATTAATAATGTGTAAATTAAAGATCAAATTCCTGAATAAATTCAAGAGTGTTTTTTCATTGGCAAAAATTCCTGGCTCCACACTTAATTGTATCACATATTAGAGAATGTCTGGGCTCTAATCCTTCTCAACTTTCCACTTCCAATTGATCTACTATCATTAAAAAGTAGGAAGGGGAGAGAGTGATGAATGCTAATCTGAAAGTCACAAGCATTCTAGTATTGCTTTATCTTCTATTTTAAGACCACTGCGCCACTGTGGTGGCGCAGTGATTAGAATGCTGTACTGCAAGCTAATACTGCTAACTGCCAGGGCACCGGTTCGAGGCTGACCCAGCCTTCCATCTTTCCAAAGTTGGTAACATGAGGATCCAAATTGTTGTGGGCAATATGCTAACTGTGTAAACCACTTAGAGAAGGCTGTAAAGTACTGTGAAGCTGTATATGTCTAAGTGCTATTGCCATCTAATGAACTGATGTCATACTTGCAGTCATGACTGAGGATACAGCAACACAACAAATGAATCATTTCATTTGGTTAGCTTAGAGAAGTCTTAGTTGCATTGTTCAGCATCCAAATGCATGGAATTCTCTCCTTCTGGACAAAACCAGAGTCTTATGATATTTCTTGAAGATCTAAACATGCTGCCATGCAGAAAACGTATGCAAAAGAAAGCCAGAAAAGATTTTTTTTTAACGGCTCCTTTTAGTTTTTGAGACAAAATGTCCACAATTGATTTCATTTGAAACGATCTGTATGATATGTATGATTTAGCTACCACGGCTTTCTTCAGCATCTTCTTGCTCCACATCTGCTCTAAATGTCTCTTTTCAACTAGGACAGGGGTCCCCAAACTTGGCAACTTTAAGACTTGTGGACTTCAACTCCCAGAATTCCTCAGCTAGCTATGTTGCCAAGTTTGGAGACCCCTGAACTAGGGAAACAGTTAGAAGGATCTACAAAGGCAGTTGACTGTTTCCATCTCTGTAGCTATTTCTCATCTTTGACAGGATATTTAAACTGCCTGGTTGTAAATGCTTCACAGCAGGATTAATCGTATCACTACCTATGTTAAAAAATACAATTCATTCTTCCTTCTTGAAAAACAACAACCCTCAATTTCTTAAAATAAATGTTTCTATTCCCACCTTTCTTTTGACAGTCTAATTGCCATAGTGCAGTAAACATAAACTTAAACATTATGAATTAAAGTCCTCTTCTTACCTCTTCCTTACTTTGAAAGTCTTTTTTTTTTTGCCTCTTCTTTTTAAAAAAACACTCACATTTGTATCCTTGTGAAACAGAGAGAAGGTCAGCGTACCTACAGCCCATTACATTTAAGCCTGATCTAAGATGGAATCACTATCAAAATATAAAATGATCTGCTCCAGTACACTTTCAATCCTTTAGAAATGCAGCATTCTTACACGTGAAAGCAAAGGCTTACCTCAAAATCAATAATGGTGGGATTAAGTTTTAATGACCTCCCCCAGTAGCGGTATGCTATGGAGCTCCTGTTTTCCATGATTCTGGCAATGGATGAGGAATCTCCACCTTCTACCCGGGGGATAATATCTTCTACTACTGACTTTTTGTCAGAGTCACCTGGAAAGTTGAACAGTTGAAAAAATTAGGGTTCACTTCTATGATTTCCCTAAGTCTACAGACATTCATTAATTGAAGTAATTTAAAAGAGATTCTTGAATCTTACAAGAATTTTGAATAGACAGTAAAAGAAAATCCTATTGGTGCTATTCATCTATAATATATCATCATAGTATGCACAGCATTTGTCAACATTGATGTCAAAACTGCATCTTAACGTTGACCTCCTTGTGAGCTCAAAATATTTTTTTTCCAGTTATTGTTCCTTCCCTTTTAATTTTCCATCCACCTTTATAAATGAAATCAATTAATGGCAAGAAATTAGCAAAACATAGGATGAATCCTATGACATTCCAGACTTTGAAGACATTCCTATATATGTCCTAGTCATTTTATGACCAAGACTACCATGTGCCCCTCATAAACATTTATCCAAGATTTTCTTCTCCTTTGAAATAATCCTTAATTTCTAAAACAAATTGTGTTTTGTCAAATAGAATAAGGACCGGCAGCAAGAGAATGCAGCAGGTTGTGTCTATTTTGCTCTGTGAAGAATAATTTCTGGTGCCTGAATCCTCTTATGGAAACAAAGATATTTTATTATTTTTAATATGTTTATTGAAAGTTTCAAAACAAAAAAAGGAAATATTTAAAAACAAAGATATTTTAAATACACAAGTGATGAAGTCTATTTCCTACCTCCGCTCATGCCTCCTTCTGAGCCACATTTATTGAAGTTCACCTTGGCATTTATGTCCAGAGTTTCTTGAAATGGAAAGCTTAAGCCAATCGATGCCCCAAAACAGCTATTTACATAATCCTTTTTAATTTCTATAGTAAAGGAAGAAATGATGAATATCATTAGCATGTTTATACCCATGGATAATTGATGAACCTTCATATCTTAGTTACCAACAGAAGCAAAGCAAGAACATTTTTATTTGCATCTCAACTGGTCATTGTCTAAAATAATGTTTGCCAAGGATACATCAAAAAACCAAGATGATAAAAGCCCTGTCCTTTTCCAGAGGCAACCCAACATTAAAAAGGGTGGGAATTCACCCTTATGTCGCAACACACACAAAAAAAAAGGTGGGACTTTAAATGCATAGCTGTGGCTGATTTTTTTTTTTACTCCATCCCTGGCAACTAGTATCTGGAAAGCTATTGACAGTGATGAAGAGAATGCAGTTCTGTTTGTTTGTTTTTTAAAAAAACCAATATAAATTGCATTTTCATAGTTGCCACTGTGTAAGTCATATATGAGTTTTGAAAAGTAAGAATGTCTGAGTAAGAAATGTGCAAAATTAATTGAAATTACATTTTTTTAAAGAAGAGGTAATTTGAGATAATTTATCTAAGTCAGTCTATATTCAATTATGCTACTTCCTTTGATGCTTCATACAGTGAATAAAATACATAGCAAATTAATTGCAAGCCACCATACTTTCTATATATATTGCAAGTGCAACTTGCTAGAAACATAGTAATATCAAAGGTATTATAAATAAACCAGTTTTTCCTAACTTGCTACTTGCAGAGGTAAAATTGTAATACAACATTTTTGTATAGCATCAGATTAGGGAAGACAGAAACCAGGATAGGTTTCTCCTGTAGAATCTGAATTTGGATCCTTTTAGATCCAAAATATTGTTTGTCAAATTTTATGAAATTCTGTTCAGTATTTTAATAATTTATTTGTGGAGACTGACTCTGAGGGAGAGGAAGAAAGCCGACAGGGAGTGGAAATATGGCTCAGGAGGCTGGGGAAGGCCAGAGGCCAGCTGGGCAGTCAGAGGATGAACCAGGCCCATCTCCTCTCCCTCGTAGGGCAAGCACGGAGGAGAGGATAAGGGAGAGAGGGCCTTGATCCTCTTCATGGGCTGCAGCTGTGACAACTGGATAAGAGGACGGACATTATCCAGTTGAGTGCTGGAAACAAAGCATGGAAATATTTCTAGTTTATTGTTCCTCTCTGAGTTTGGCATCCTTCCCAATGTGTGCTCTGATATCTGTGGACGTCTTCCAGCCCTTATCTTGCCTGATTTATGTTGTTTTTTACTCTTTATAATTTAAATGGCATTTCCTCCTTCTTGTAACTGCTTGTGTGGGAGTTTTTTGTCTCCAGTCAAGGATATTTGGAGCTTGGAAGCAAAGTGAAGGAATAAAAGGGGCTTCACCTGTTTTTTGTGACTGTGTTTATTTTGTATCCCACCCTGGGTCATCACATTATTTAACAGACACCAGATTGAGCTCTTTTTAAAGAAAAATCTTTCTCAGTGAGGAAAATCCATGTATCTTTAAGATTTGTGTTTTGGTAAGTCTGCATTTGTACATAATTGTCAGCCAGTTTTTATTGTAACCATGGTTTGCTGAACAAACCAAGAACAGCTGAAGTCACTGCTTGCTTGATTAATGCCTCATTTATTTTCCTCTATTTCTTCTACTGGTACCTAGAAGATACAAAGTAGAACACAAGAACAAAGGATAAACTGGAATTCTGGCATTTAGGTTAAAACAAACCATACGCTCATTAAACCAGGATTCATAAATAAATTACCACATTAGGCCTTTGTGGGCAAAATAAAAGAGTGTTTCTTAATTGGGCTGGGCTTGCACACTATGCTGCCTGCTCTGTTGTGGTTTAGTATATTATCATATCACTGTTGCTTCATGTAATTGGGAAACTAAAGTTTAATGTTTCCTAATGAGCAGACACTCTCAATAAAGCTATGTCTTGGACTGTACTTTGCCATACCTAACAGAACAAAGTCGCCCATCTGCTGAATTTATATTCATTTGCTGCCAATTGACAGAATATTAATAAATCCATAGTATTATTTGTATTTAACTACTCCACCACTGTTTAACAACACACCTGGGTGAAATCTATTTACTTTAAACAAAAAGAAATGATTAGTTCTTTTCTCAGTGTTTCAACAATATATTCTAGTACCTCTTAAGTAATTAGTTGCAGCAAAGGCCTGTCAATACAGTTTGTTATTGGTAGTCATGAGAGAGTTGCTCCTACTTTGATCAATGGTATGTAGTAGATTTTATAAAATGATGAGCATACAAAATATATTGGCAGTGCAGGAAAAGAGAAAACAAGATTACTTATTGTCTTATTGTAATTCCAGGGGGCTAAATATGGTACACAAATTAGATGGATTTCTGGTTTTAATTTTTGAATTAATCACAGTGTGAGCAAGTCTCTTTCTGTTGTATAATTAGAAATCACAAACAAATGGCACTGCTCTTCTGTGAAACCGTAGAAGAATAATGATTTGCTCTGAAAGAAAAAAAAATCAAAGATAATCTTTGTGCAACTCCCAAGGATTCGTAACTATATTTGTTTCCATTCTTTCATTGTTTCAGATGAAGAAACCTTCCTTCAGAATGAATTTCCATCTTTCTTTTTTCTTTTTGCTAAAAAATTTGCAGAATTCATAGAAAGCACTGCCAAATTAAAGAAAATAAGAGTGTATATATGTAAGTATGTATGTAGCAGTGTACATAACACACACACACACACATACACATACACACACACGTGAAGATTGGAATGAATACAAACACAGCATCTGCTTTGGATCACTTGACTCAACATCAAGGGAAATTGAATTTTCATCAGAAGACAGGTAGATAAATGTAGATAGCTAACTTTTGGACTTAGTCCAAAATCTAATACATACAAAACATGCATATTTTGCTTCATTCTCTTTTTTTCTTCTCCCATAAAATTCTTCTCCCCAAAGAAGCCTTAAAAAGCCTCCACAAAAATAATTAAAACAATTTTCAATAAATGAAACAAAACAAGCAATAAAATCACTAATGCTAAAATAAAGTGTTGTCTATGTATGCCTTGATATATATATATAAATTGAAACAAATATTTTTTTTAAATATAAAGGCTTAGTCAGGGTCAAAAAACTTAATATGTCCAAAAGAAATTCCCATCTGTCTGTCTGTCCTTCTATCTATATACCTCCCTACTTTTCTAGTTATTTTGATTTACGTATTTAGTTTCTTAAACACATACTGATTGTATATGAATGCCTATAGGAACTGGTATATAAACAGTTGCTTTGAGAGATGGGTGGCATATACATTTAATAATAAATAAAATACCATACAATGTCTGCTGGTGTTGCATTCTAGAAAATTTTTCTGTCCAATTTTAATTGCACCACATCCATAAAGAAGATTGTATGATACTGTAATAACATAAAAACTAAAAACAAGTGTTGCTGGATCAGACCAGTGACTCAGTTAGATCACGAATTTTTTTTCACTGTCTATACCAGGAGTCTTCTTTGACAGCTTTAAGACTTGTAGACTTCAACTCCCAGAATTCCTCCTCCAGTCACGTTAGCTCAGGAATTCTGGGAGTTGAAGTCCATAAGTCTTAAACTGGCCAAGTTTGAAGCCCCTTGGTCTATACCCTACTGTAAGAAATTGGGGCTCCATGCACAGCAGGGATCAGTAAGACCAACGCAGACCTACCTGATCACCATATGATGCTTTTGAAAGCTACCTTACATCCATCGATCAGCAATTCCTAGCTTACTGTAGCTACTAAACATGTTACAAATCCTTTATTCCTGAGTTCAAAAGGCATGCTAAAGTAATTCTGCTGCCTGAGGCAAAGGACGATAGTAACAGCAATAGCACTTAGACTTATATACAGGGATGGGCTGCTGGGGGTTTGCAGGGGTTCAGGAGAGCCCCTAGCTAAGATTTTGTGCAGTTCGGAGAACCCCCAAATCCCACTCCTGGCTGGCACTGCCCACCCCTCTCCTCCCCTCCCAAGAGTCCCCACATGGCCCATTTTGGATGCAGGTAAGTGCAGGGTGCACACGGAGGCTTGGTGAGGGCAAAAAATGACCCTTCCAGAAGAAATGGGCCCATTTCCGGCTTCCAGAGAGCCTCCGGAGCCCAGGGAGGCTGTTTTCGCCCTCCCGGAGGCTCAAGGAAAACCTCCAGAGCCTGGGGAAAGACAAAATCGCCCCCCCGCCCGGTGGTGCATGTTGTAGAGCAGCTGAAATAACCTGAGGCAAACTCGGAGCGAACTTCAGCTGTAACTTTATTTTCACAATAAAGGGTTGCCGCGGCTGCCGCGCTAACAAAGCAGCCAGCTGGTGGGCAACAGCTGATGCCGTTTGACAGCTCCTTTTATAGCTGGCTGTCAAACGTCATCAGCCAATAGGAACGGTCCATGTTCCCGCCAGAAACACGGACCGGAGTGAAGACTTCGGATTAGTCCATTGCGAACGCTACAGTGCAGAAGGCTGACTAGGCCACGCCAGCCATGGCAACGCCCACCCAGCAACCGGGCAGAGAACCCTTTGCTAAAATTTTTGAAGCTCACCCGTGCTTATATACCTCTCCATAGTGTTTTGCAGCGCTCTCTAAGTGGTTTATAGAGTCAGCCTATTGCCCTCCACAATCTGGCTCCTCGTTTTACCAACCTCGGAAGGAATGGAAGGCTGAGTCAACCTTGAACTGGTCAGGATTGAATTCCTGGCTGTGGGCAGAGTTTGCCTGCAGTACTGCATTCTAATCACTGTGCCACCAGGGCTCATGGTGCCGGTATGGCACACCGAAGACAACACACAATAAGTCTTACTGACAGGAAACTTAAACTTGGAGAGAAAAAGCTTGTTTTGTCATTGAAGGAGTAAAGCAGTAGAAGCCTAAACTTGCATATTAGGTTCATTAAAACATGCCCCTATTTTTAAGCATCATTTGGCAATTAACATGCCTGCCAAGGCAAAGATTGCCAAACTATCCCTTCAGAGTATATCTCTGCCTTCGCTTCATTGAGTCATCCATGCTTGATAGTGATTGCATCCATCATCAGCATTTTCAGAAGAAGGGAAACAAGCCCATAATTCTAGAGAAACATTTGCTTTCAGACACTGTGAGCAGCACTAAAACAAAAGGCCGACATTCATTGAACCACAGATTTGCTTCTCCTGACTCAACAAGGCACTTAACTATAGCACTAGTTTGATAAATGTGCCTCTCTTTTTATAGTCTGCTGCTGTGGGTGAAAATTATACAAGTATCTTACATAAAAGCAAAAAATATTTTTCTCCCAGGGTGCATTTTTTTGTTGTCTGTTTTAGGACTCCAACTTTTCCCTCCTCCTTCCATGGGGCCCACCTTCTTGTATAAATCACATCCTTTCTGAAAGGCGGGGAGCAAAATGTAAAATAAATAAAGGAATGGCTCTGTTGAGATTTTGCTGGCTGATGTATTCTCCTTCTCTTGACAGCTTTGCTTTCTGCAGCCTTGAATGCAGAGGTGGTATTCAGCAGGTTCTGACCAGTTCTGGAAATTTCCGGTAGCAGAAATTCTGAGCAGTTCAGAGAACCGGCAAATACCACAGTGGTGGGATTCAAAATTTTCTACTACCGATTCTGTGGGCGGGGCTTGGTGAGCGTGACATGGCTTGGTGGGCATGGCAGGGGAATGTTACTGCAGAATCCCCATTTCCTCCCCACCCCACTAACCTGCTTTCCAGCTCCGTTCTCCTGTGCAAGGCAACCAAAGAAGACCCAGACGATCAGCTGGGAGGCAGAGAATAGATGGGGGCAGGGCCAATCAAACGTGGTATTGGCCGGTTCTCCAAACTACTCAAAATTTCCGCTACCGGTTCTCCAGAACTGGTCAGAATCTGCTGAATACCACCTCTGAAATACCACCTCTGACTGGAGATTTTACAGTATCCTTCCCCTGCCACGCCCACCAAGCCACGCCCAGAAGAACCAGTATTAAAAAAAATTGAATCCCACCACTGCTTGAATGGCACATTGGTCTCTCTGTTGGCCACTCTCTGAGACTAGGAGAGACACAAGCTTGCGAGTATTAAAGTCCACTGAATCCACAGCCTGACTGGATGGACACTATTCACTATTGCAAGCTCTGCACTTATTATCTTTTATTTATTTATAAAATTTATAGGCCACCCATCTTACCACAAGGTAACTCTGGGCACTACTGGAAAAAAACACAATAGCCTTTTCCATAGATTTTCCGTAGCTCTTCAGTATCGTGTGTGTGCAAGGATATACAGTACATGTTGCGTGACAGCTTGCACTAATAAGATATCATTTATGTGGGTGGCTGGAGTAATGAAGAGGCTGCCAAGAAATGCTCAAAATGCAAACAAATCCACAGAGTACAATGCTCATTTAAATGCCTTTCCCCACTTCTGCTCTGAAAAGCTCTTCAGCCATCCATGAGTCTGCAGAAAAGTATATAGACATGACAGTGTGATTTATGACTGGTCCTTGCACTTATGACCATCGTAACATCTTCATGGTCACTTGATCAAAATCTGGGTGCTCTGTGTGTCTTTGCAACAGTTGCAGCAGCATCTCAGGGTCATGTGATCGCCATTTGCGACCTTTCCAGTTGGCTCCTGACAAGCAAAAGTCAGATTCACTTAAAGAGTGCATGATTCACTTAACAACTGTGGCAAAAAAAAGTCATAAAATTGGGATCATAAGTCAAGGAGTGCCTCTACATCAGGGGTGTCAAACTGGGGGCCCATAGGCCGGATGCGTCACGCACAGGCCACGCCCACTCCAGCTCCACGAATGGGGAAAGCATCGCGAAACGTCACATGACAGCAAGTGATGCCATGAGTTTGACACCCGTGCTCTACATGCTTTGTGTAGAAAAGATGCTGACTTCGTTTCTGGATAACCTCAGTTTTAAGCAAGAAAGCTGAGGCTTAAGTATAAGTTTGGGGGACTAGTATAAACTCATAGGAATATTACTCAAGATTGAAATCTAAGCAGAAAAGTCTCCAGTAACTTCATCCCACACTGTCATTCCTTTCTCTACTGCATCTTCGTTCCCCAAGACCCATCATCCTTCCCTTTTAAAAAATATGTTCTTTAGGGAGAACAGATAACAGATAACAGATAATCAGAGTTGGAAAGGACCTTGTAGGTCATCTAGTCCAATCCTCTGCCCAAATGGGAGACCCTACACCATTTCTGACAAATGGCAGTCCAATCTCTTCTTGAAAGTCTCAAGCTCCCTCAACTTCCGAGGGCAAGCTGTTCCATTGGTTGATTGTTCTCACTGTCAGAAAGTTTCTCCTTATTTCCAGGTTAAATCTCTCCTTGTTCAGTTTCCACCCATTGTTCTGGCCTTCAGGTGATTTAGAAAATAGTTTGATCCCTTCCTCTCTGTGGCAGCCCCTCAAATATTGGAAGACTGCTATCATGTCTCCCCTGGTCCTTCTCTTCACTAGACTAGCCAAGCCCAGTTCCTGTAACCATTCTTTGTATGTTTTAGTCTACAGTCCCCTAATCATCCTGATTGTTCTTCTCTGTAGTTTATTCCATGCATTATTCCATGTGAGGTAACAAGGTCTCTTCATCTCATAATCATCCAGATTGCTCAGCTCTTCAGTGCATCCCTGGAAATGTGAGACTTGAACATTGCAATTCTCCAGAGCCACTTCTTCCTATCACAAAACTTCTTAATTCGTAATATAGGTAGTCCTCGATTTACAACCACAGCTGAGCCCAACATTTCTGAGCTAGGCAAGATAGTTAAGTCTGTTTTGCTCCATTTTATGACCTTTCTTGACATGGTTGTTAAGTGAATGATTGAAATTGTTAAGTTAGTAATACGGTTGTTAAGTGAATCCCCATTGACTTTGCTTATTGGAAGGTTGTAAAAGGTTATCACATGACCCTGACACATTGCCACCGTCATAAGATCATGCCAATTATCAAGTGTCCAAATTTTGGTCATGTGATCAAAAAACATTCATAAGTCACTTTCTTTACTGCTGGTGTAACCTTAAAAAGGTCATTAAACAAATGTGTTAAGGTATTGAGGATTTAATAGCTGACCAACTGCTGTAAAGCTGCCATAACTGCTGATGCAATGATGATGAGTCAGCAGGGTTATTGCCGCTTTAAGACTGAGGATGGGTCAGCAGGGTTATTGCCACTTTAAGAAGCTGTCTACATATGAGAGGCCATGAGAAGGAGTATCTCTCTCTCTCCTTTTGTTCTATTTCCATTGTAGATCTCCATGTAAATTTGAAGATTGCTTGCTTGCCAGGTATTTGCCTAACACATGTATCAGAGGTGGTATTCAGCAGGTTCTGACCAGTTCTGGAGAACTGGTAGCAGAAATTTTGAGTAGTTCAGAGAACCGGCAAATACCACGTCTGACTGTTCCCACCCCCATCTATTCTCTGCCTCCTGTGTCCCAGGTGATTGGCTGGGTCTTCTTTTGTTGCCCTGCACTGGAGCTGGAAAGCAGGTTAGTGGGGTGGGGTGGGAATGGAGATTTTGCAGTATCCTTCCCCTGCCATGCCCACCAAGCCACACCCACAGAACCGGTAATAAAAATTTTGAATCCCACCACTGACATGTATATATGTCTATAGCAGTCTTGTATATAAACCACAGTTAAAAGAAGAAGCCTCTGAGTGCTGTGTTTTGCTCCTGGGTTGTCTCACAATAGTAGTCACTCTGCAAACACTCTGACAAAATGATTGTAAATCGAGGACTACCTGCATGGTAATCCAGAACATAAGTTTTATGATCAATAACAGTTTTTCCCACCTATCCAAAAATCATAGAGCAAAACAGATTTATCTCCAAATATGCAGTCTCAAGTTATTATAGAAGGATAAGACTGGGTTTTATATTTTGACAAAACTGTTTATACTATTTAGCCGAGGTCCAAATATTCCTAGCAACGCAAGCTGAATATATATGCCCCTTTGAAAAAATACAGGCTGAGTGGTGGATTGAGGCATTTTGGTGCCTGTCTCTATTGTGCATATGTTTTCTGCTATGGACACAGTTTGCCTCCCCTGGATCTGGGCAAATTTCCTTTGTTTGTGTGGAATAATTCACAGGTTTTTGACTAATTCAAACTGTCATTTACCTCCAGTGCAATAAGCAACCAACAATCAATTTCTCATTGTTAATGTAGCTGTGGAAGCAGTTAGCAGCCTTGTAAATATAATCTATACTAAGCTGCTGAAATTTAAATCTGGAACGCCTTGAACTGATTTGTAAAAGAATAGCAGTGCATTGACTTCAGATCTGCAATTGATGGTCATGGCATAATGCATTCGGGCAGAATCTAGGGGGTTTAGGTCCCCCAAAAATGTTGCTTAGGTCTGCAGCTGATCGGAATGATCCCAAGAATAAAGAGAAGCAGAAGATTATTGGACTGCCAACTGGGTTCAAGTAGGCAAGACAGTTTCAGGGAAACAAATGCAGTGGCCCAAATAAAATAAATAAAGGTGCTCTTCTCCCACACGTAATAAAACAGGACAGGTGAGCACTTTGTCCCGTGAGATCCCTGGAAACACTGCTTCTCTTTTGGCAAAGATAGAAATCATTAGTACAGCTATCCATGTGCATTACATTTCCATACATAGATCTGCAGAACAGATGCCTTCTCCCCTACTAGTCAACTTGGCCATCAAATACTAAGGCTTCGTATCTGTATTTTCTTTTTCTTTCCCTGTCCTTCATTTTGGCATCATTTTTTAATAGTAAATTGAAGAGCAAGGAGCGTTTTCAGATAGAAATATAAGACACCAATCCTGGACCAATGGCTTTAAGCATATAGATGTGCTTTGATGTATCAACTTCCCTCCCTGAACAAAATATAAAATAAACGTGCAAACCTGAGCTCCTCATTAGGTCTTTGTTCACAACAAGGATGTATTCAAAGATGCCTCCAATGGTTCCAGATGTCATGAAATGGGTGCCATAGTCATCAATAAATCTGCTGTACATCCCATAATTGTATTCCTCTGGGAGCTCTGTCAGAGACTGCAACATGTCTTCATCCAAGTATATATTATCACGTCTCATCTTGAAACGAGCTGTTTGTACTTTGGTTTTGGCTCGAATAAATCCTACATTCTGTAGATAAAGCATGAGAGGTAAGTGGATAGCTAGTTATCAGACAGGCAGAAGCCCTCGACTTGCAAACACAATTGAGCCCAAAGTTTCTGTTGCTAAGTGAGACACTTGTGAAGTGAGTTTTGCCCCATTTTATGCCTTTCCTTGCCACAGTTGTTATGTGAATCTCTGTAGTTGTTCAGTTAAAAACATGGGTTGGGGTTAAGGTTAGGGTTAGGACCCAAGCATCTTAATTTTGCTCAGGTGACCTTGGGATTGCTACAACAGATGTAAGTGTGAAAAATGGTCACAATTCATTTTTTTCACTTTGTAACTTTGAACAGTCACTGTTGTACAAGGACAACCTGTATACCCAGTTTTTGCATGGAAGGTAAGTAACTAGTTAGTTAGCAGACAGCAACAAGTTTTTCTCTTGGAGGTAAGTAGAAAGCTAGCTAGCAGTCAGAAACAAGTTAAACTTAGTTTTTGAAACATGGTCTTATAATAATATGCAAATATCCGTCTATCTATCTATCTATCTATCTATCTATCTATCTATCTATCTATCTATCTATCTATCTATCTATCTATCTATCTATCTATCTATCTATCTATCTATCTATCTATCTATCTATCTATCTATCTATCTATCTATCTATCTATCTATCTATCTATCTATCTATGAAAATTTATATGGCTGCCCAACTTACTCTCAGTGATTCCAGGCAGTTTACAAAAGTAAAAACCCCAATACAAATAAAATAAAAAAGTCATAACCACCCATGTCCTTAGTGTCAACAATCAAATGAGCCACTTGACAGGTTAGAATAGAATAGAATAGAATACTTTATTGGACACACAAGGAATTTGTCTTGGTGTTAATCCCACTTTGGGATCCCCAGGCCTAAGGCAAAAAACTCTCTTTAGTTGCTTCTCTAAGAAAATTATTCAAAAGTCCTGGATTGTAACCAGTTCCTATACAAGCCTTTTAAAAACTGATCAACACCAAGCTGTTCACATCTCTTGGTTTCCAAGATTTCCTAAATCATAAGCAAAATAATGACTTCCTGCAACTTTTGGTTTTCTTACATTAATGAAGGAAAGATAAATTTGCTCTTGGAACAATTTCTCTGACAACAACTGCTGCCTGATGAATAATTCTATATATTTTTCAACCATTCTCATTTATATATTTAATGTCAAGGGAGCAGGAGGGAGGGAGACAGTATGCAACATTTTTCATAATTTTATTCTCCATTATAATGCTTCCTTTTACTTCAGTGTAATAATAGCAACAGCAGCGCTAATAATCTCACGCGTGCAATTGCACACATAAATTAAGATATGACCATTCCTGGTTCAAGAGCGAAATGTGAGCTGAGTGATTTGATAAAAAAAATAAAACCCAAGGATTGAGAAAGGAGATTTTTGCTCTTCTATTACCTTTTCTTTGTATTGGGTAAAATTGTTCAGGGTCCCTGAAGCCTTTGATAATGTAGCGCCCAGTTCCAGAGACACGGGAATACTAGAAAGTCCTATGCCAACTGTAAAACCACCGTTTCTAGAGGTGTCTTTTTTGATGGCCCTCAATAAATCTGCAGAATCATCATAAAACTCCGAAGAGACACCAGTGTCAGCCTGAGCCTGAAATGAAAAGATAATATGTTGGATTAATATCAATGGATTCTCTTTTACCTTAGAATAGGTAAAATGTTAGGGGGTGGGGAACTATGGCCCCTTTATGACTTTTGGACTTCAACTCCCAGAATTCCGGAGCTAGCATGGCTGGCTCAGGAATTCTAGGAGTTGGAGTTCACAGGTCATAACGGGCCATAGTTTTCCCACCCCTGCCCTAGACGCTCCAGAAGCTCAAAATTTCAGCACGTGCACATACAATTTATCCTATCTGAGCCTTTGCAGGACCACTTTCTTTCTCCTAAGTTATTTGGTCATCACAATAAACAAAAAGACATCTGCTATTTTAGCTTCTGCCTACCAATGTGATATTGTCTTAATGTTATTCAGATGATGTTGGACTCTGGATTAATCTTTGGTGAGTGCAAGAGAGGTCTTTGCTAAATGTACACATGTGTGCAAATTACGATCAAGTTCATTGGGACTTCTGGGGGGGGGGGTGTAATATAAAATAGCAACAGCAATAGCAATAGCACTAAGATTTATATACCTCCTCATAGTCCTTTACACAGTCTCTAGAAGGTTTACAATGTCAACTTATTGCCCGTAACAATCTGGGTCCTAATTTTATTGACCTTGGAAGGATAGAAAGCTGAGTCAACCTTGACCCGTTAGGATCAAACTCCAAACTGCAGGCAGAGTTAGCCTGCAATACTGCTTTCAAACCACTGCACCATCAGGGCTCAAGATAGTGGTAGCAGCTAGATGATCAAAACCCCATAAAAATGGGAGTGGAGCACCCTGATGCTTCATAAGAACCAGATGGCTTGGGGACCCAATGGGGGAGCTTCATACTGGAAGTGGTTGACTAATACAAATTCTACCCCATCTCCCCCTCTCTGTGTATGACTCCCTTCTTTGTCGTCTTGTGTCCATGATTTTATCTGTTAATGTTTTTATCTGCTGCATTTTTGTGGTGGATTATTTTAATGTTTCTCAATGTTTTTATATTGTAAGCTGTCCAGAGTTGTTGGATACAAGATGGGTGGCAAATAAATTAGATAGATAGATAGATAGATAGATGGATGGATGGATGGATGGATGGATGGATGGATGGATGGATGGATGGATAGATAGATAGATAGATAGATAGATAGATAGATAGATAGATAGATAGATAGATAGATAGATAGATGAGAGAGGGGGGGGAGAAGCAAGATTTTGAATTTTTTTTATCCTATTGGAGATGCTCCTGTCCCACCTCACTCAGTCTTTATATATACCACTAATCTTCCACTGAACTTGAAAGTAAAGGCCCATTGCGGTATTCACATGTCTACAAATCTGATATATTGATGAGAATACAGTGTAACAGAGTTGGAAAGGACCTAGGAGGTTTTCTAGTCCACCCTATACCATTCTGGACATGGTTGTCCAATCTTTTCTTAAAAGCCTCCAGTGATGCAGCACCCAGGACTTATCTAGGCAAGCTGTCTCACTGATTAATTGTCATCACTGTCAGGAAATTCATCCTTAGTTCTAGGCTGGATCTCTCACTGCTGAGCTTCCATCCATTACTTTGTATCTTGCCCTGAGGTACTTTTGAGAATATGTTGACCCTCTCCTCTCTGTGACAGCCTCTCAAATATTGGAAGACGGCTGTCGTTTCACCCCCTAGCCTTCTCTTCGTTAGATATTCCCAGTTCCTACAACAGTTTATTGTATGGTTTAGCCTCCAATCCCCAAATCATCTTTGTTGTTCATCTCTGCACTCTTTCTATACTCTCAGCATCTTTTTTGTATTGTGGTGACCGAAACCAGGCGCTGTATTTCAAGTGCAGACTAAAGCGGTACTATACCACACCTGGATTTAATAGTACCGTTTCCCCAAAAATACGACCTAACCTGAAAGTAAGTCCTAGTTTGATTTTTACATGTGAGCCCAATATAAGCCCTACCACCAAAATAAGCCCCAATTAAGATTCCGCCCATTCCAGAGTGCACAGGTAAAAATTAAGCTGGGGTGGAGATGGGAGGGGTGGAGCTGCCCTACTACTTACCTTTGGACAGTTGTAGCCAGGCCTCGCAATCCCCGACACCTGCCTTGCCAGCCCATTTCTTCTGCAACGAGCAAGGTTTTCCTAAAGGCCTCTTAGCATTGATCTGGACCTCTGTTATCAGCTGCAGAGGCTCCAGGGAAGCCTTGCCAGCCACAGAAGAAGCTCCTGAAGGCCTCTGACAGTGAAAAGGAGGCCAGGGGTGACACGCACAAGTGAGGTTAGTCAGTGGATGACATCCCCCCAAAATAAGACCTGTGCCTTTTTTGGTGGCAAAAAAAATAAATAAGACAGGGTCTTATTTGGTGGAAAATATGGTACATAATAGTGCTAATAGGCTAGACTTTGCAATATGCTAGATGAAATTGCACAAGGCATAAAATTGATTTGATTCCTGCAATAGATCATTCAGAGTTTTTATTCTGGCCTCAGCAGGAGGGGACCAAATACTGGCCTCAGTTACCACATTAGAAGCAAACGAACACCAAAGGAATAGATCATTATCTCATTTAAAATCAATCAGTCCAGAGTAGGCCTTCTTCTTGGTGCCTTCGATGAAAATGATGATGCCTTTTTTATATAACTCAAAGCAGGGAACTTGCCTAATACCAGTCAATGTATAACTCTACTGCATTAGGTCTTTCCTTGCATAGGTCCGGGGCTATTGAATCCGTAATGTTAAGTACACAAATACACCCAGATTCATACTTACTACAAATTGATAGAAGTGAACATTGTAGGACTTTCGGAAATATTTCTCATCATCCCCATAATACAAATGTTCACATGTTGAATCATACTTAAGCTCTCGCCATTCTCCATTATAAACAGTTTCACACCGGCCTCCAAAATATTTAGGGTCATAGACTAACAATGCTGGCTGTTGTGTAAGGATGTTGAATCTTTAATAAAGAAGGAGAAAGGCAGATAGGTAAGCAGTGTTGGTGTGATCTGTGGCAAAGAGTATTCCAGTTCTTAAGCATCCTAGAAACTCTCAAAAAAATCTGGAGAATGATTCAGCTGTAGGCCAATTAAAGCTGTGATTCTCTGTTTCTTTACTTCTAAATACATTTAATTGGTTTTTATTTCTAGACTAGACACACAGATGATAACACAATAAATTGGTACAAGTTGTAAAAGTTCTGAGTTTGCACCAAAGCAGATTAGAATGGAGGTCGTTTTAATACTGAGTGCATGTGAGCATGATAAGCTGTCAAACCAGTGTTTACTCTTAAAGAAACTAAGAGACATTTTCTCCCAGATAAAATAATGTTGTAGATGCACTGAATAATTCTCAGTATTTAAAACACAGTAAAAAAACACGTAAACTTTTATCTATTTAGAGCAGGGCTATCAAACTCCCGGCCCATGGGCTGGATGCGTCATGTGCTGGCCACGCCCACTCCCGGTTTAGCAAGGGGGGGAAGTCTGAATATGTCACATGATGCCACCATGATGACGTGTTGTTGACATCCCTGATCTAGAGAATTTAGTCTATCTTGAAATTGGATCATGAAATGGCTTCTTGCCAAAATGGACTGTTATAAAACAGATTAGATGAAGAATCTATTCCTATGGCATTTATAAAGTCTCTATCCTAACTTGGTTGAGTTCTAAAATGTTCATTTCAGAATATGGCACAATATGATAAATTAAAATAAACATTTTTCTGGCATATACTGTAAATGAGGCAGAAACAAAATTAATGCTGTTCTATTTTTTAAAAATCTGAAATTTTTCAACTACTTCTTAATTTGATGAGGAACAACATTTTGGCTTGCCACTGAAATATTGATGAATGGAATAAGAGATCTTGTGCATAGTTGTGAAATGGCCAAAGGGCGTGTTTGAATGTATTTTTTTTCCTTATGCAGTCAACTCTTTAAAGCAGGGATCTCCAACAATTTTATTTATTTTATTTATTTATTTATTTGATTTGCCAATTGTTTACAAGATAATAAGTATAAGTGTATACATAGTTGTGAATACATGAAATGGGTACATATAAGAAAAATAAAAGAAGAATAAGAGAAACAATAGGACAGGGACGGTAGGCACGTTGGTGCGCTTATGCACGCCCCCTACAGACCTCTTAGGAAAGGGGTGAGGTCAATAGTAGACAGTCTAAGGTTAAAGTTTTTGGGGTTTGGGGAAGAAACTACAGAGTCGGGTAGAGTATTCCAGACATTGACCACTCTATTGCTGAAGTCGTATTTCCTGCAATCAAGTTTGGTGCGGTTAACTTTGAGTTTGTATCTATTGTGTGCTCTTATGTTGTTATGGTTGAAGCTGAAGTATTCATTGACAGGTAGGACATTGCAATGTATGATTTTATATACCATGCTTAAATCAGACCGAAGACGGCGTAATTCAAGGTTTTCTAGTTCTAGAATTTCAAGTCTGGTGGCATAAGGTATTCTACAACGAGTAGAGGAGTGGAGAACTCTTCTTGTGAAATATTTCTGGACTTTCTCAATTGTGCTAATATCAGATACGTAATGTGGGTTCCAGACTGATGAACTGTATTCGAGTATTGGTCTAGCAAATTTTGGTTTCACAGATTGACAGCAGCAGCGGCTTCAGCAATGTGGGAGCGGGGAATATTTCACATGCACAACGTAAACCCTGTGCATGTGCAAAAGAAGCTTTACATGCTCATCCACCACTTTGGTTCCCAATGGGCTGCGGCCCGGTAACAGTTCACAGTTCGGGGGTTAGAAACCCTATCTTAAATAGTCAGCAGCCTAAATCCCAACTGATGAAGGGAATTCCTTCCATTGGGTTTTTTATAAGAGAAAGGCCGGGTATCCACCTTGCAACTATTTTGTACAGCATCAGAACAAATTCTAAATTCACAGGGATCATGAGAAGAAGGTAGAAAAACTGAAAACATTTGCACACTGGAAGCAAACTTACCAAAACTGGAAGTAAGATTTTTGTTTCTATGTGATTAAAAAAAATGCTCAAGGGTGGGAATTTTACTTACCCTCTTGAAACTAGTTCAATTCCTGGGACTGGATCTGGATATTCACAAGTACTTACAGCATCATCACAATCAGCTTCATCGGATCCATCCCTGCAGTCTAATTCTCCATTGCAAACTAGGTGACGTTTAATGCAACGCCCTGAAGTACAAATATTATTATTTATCTATTTCTCTGCTTGGTCTAAAGTTGGCTCTAAAGGTCTTTTCCTCACATATATAAAAAATAATTTGAGACAGATTTTTTTCACATTCTTGCTCACCTTACACTTTAACACCTTTGACCTAAGCCAAAGGTGTTCATGAAAAGTACCATAAGTGGAATAGCTGCTTCCCTTCGGAAAAGGTACATTTATGTTACTAAGAAACATTGGACTTTGCCGATAATGTTAAGCTAGGTTGTTTAAATGTGTTCTGTGACCAAATCATAATCTCCTGACTTATATATCATGCTAATAACTAATTAGCACTTATATAAATGGGCCTGCACAGTATATATAATGCTGAGCCACCAGTAATATTATGGCTCAGTATTATGAATAAACTAGACCAGTGATGGTATAACTATGACATGTGTTTCAAAAGTGACACTGCACAATGTTTTGAGTGACTAAAACACCCTACAACGATGTTCTCATTGGCACACCCTGTTTTGTCTTGATCTTTTTTAAGGCTGCAGGAGTCATGTGAAAATAATCAGAGTTGAAGAAGCTTCTTGGATGAGAAGTGAAACGTCTTCAAAGAAAAACCAGAAAGTCCAGTTGCCTCTTGAAAAAAGCACCTTTGGGACATGAAAATAAACGTGCACTCTAAAATGGCCTCTGGGCCCTCTGAAAAATCATGTGAGAGGGGTATGCTCTTGTTTGGAGGGTTTGAAGATCATGCAAGAATGGGACATGCTTTTGTGTAGTATTCAGAGCCTGCACAGGCCATGCAAGAACATTCTCCAAAGCCACTTCAATAGTGAAGGCCTTGTGCAACCTATAGCTGCCTCTGTGGGCAGTACAGGCCTATCAACAAAAAGACAACACTTTCTGAAAAATACTGTTGGACTGTATTTTTCACCAGCAGAGTCAATGTAGGCATTTTCTGAATTCTGAATACCAAGCCTAAAAAGTGCATCATCGCTGAACGAGACTATGGAGTGTACAGAAATGAAACATAAGGTTTTACTCTTTGTTCTTGATTCAACAACAACAACAAAAATGAACAGCAAAAATCTTTCTTCAAAGCAATCTCACCATCAGTGTATCTTTCAAGACTGGTCACCTCTAGACACTCATGCCTCATTTAATGGGGATTATGGAAACTGAAGCCATCCAAAGGGCATCAGAATGAGAAAGACTGAAACGGAACCAGACTCACCTGTCTCCTGACACTGAAAGTCATTTCCACAGCTTTGATCCACCACACATGGTTCTCTCGGGTCACAAGCTTCTCTGTCCCAAAGATTACCATTGCACATTCTTCCTTTATATTTGGCTGGTTGTACTAGCTGCCTTGATCTGAACTGTAGAGTACATTAAAATAGTTATACACAAAGTCTTAAAAATGTGGAATTAAACATTTAGAATCCCACAAAATAATCTCACCCAAGAAGGGGAAGCATTAATTATGTCGCCATTGAGAATGTAGAACTAATTGAGTGTTTCTCAATACAGTGGGAATTACTTAAAGCACAGCTTGCAGTATGCAGTGATGAAACATTCAGAGATAATTTAAAAACAAAACAAAAACAGAGGTAAAGCCTGGTTGCAGTCAACATAAATTGCAGGGCCTTTTTATAAAATCCAATTGCTCTCTTGTTTCAAGAAGATAAAATAACTCTGTATCAGTCCACAAATAACACAAATCCATGATTTGGAATTCTATATAAACAATTGGTGAATATATGAAAGCTATCAGTTTAGTAGTGGAGGCTGGTGTGTGTGACATTACACTGCAAGTTCATCGCAGGAGAAAATCTTGTTTATACTTCATTTTTGTGAAATGAAGCCACACTTTTCTGCAGACTTAGCTTTGACTTGGAGGTAAAGCTTGCCCTATTACAATGCTTCAGAAGTTAGTTAAGAGGTCTTCTGGATAGCGTTTAATAGTGAGTAACATCGCCATAATACACTATTTAAGGTTATGATTGCTCCACAGCAATATCATTATCATGGTTGTTTATGTGATAATAATCTTTACACTATTATTACCATTGCATTGCTATGGATTTGTAACTATCTAATTATTTATTACATTACCTGGATGTTTTGACAGTTGTCCATGGCTATAAACTGCCAGAAGTACTAGACAGATTGGGTATAATATAAATGAAATCACTGAAAAATAAATATCTAGATATTTACTGCATCAATCAAAGAGAGCCTGTTTAATGTAGCAATTAAGGCATGAGACTAGAAACCAGGAGTTATGTGTTTAATCCTGTCCTTGACATGCAGCCAACTAGATGACTCTCTCAGCAACTGACAATGGGAAACCACTTCTGAAATGTTGCTAAGAAAACTGCAGGGACTAGTCCAGGCAATTGCCAGGAGTCAAAACTGACTCAAAAACATGCAATTATATATATTTGTGTGTGTAGACATACATACACATACATACACACACACACACACAAATCCAGCAAAATATTCCCTACATTCTTTTCTGATATCTTTGTTCCCTGTACAGAGCAGCATATTAGACCCAATCCAAAACAGAGCAGAATTACATGGATTTCAAACTCCTTCGTTGTCTAAATCTGTTTTGTTTGGGGCTTTTTGCCATGGAATTGAATATTGTCCCTATACTGAGCTATGCTTTTCCTATCATTGCAAGCAAAATATAGCAAGACATTAGTTGCATAAGATTGGAACCCCTTACTCGTTTTTCTTGGCAAGGAAAGCATTTTGTCCATTGTGACCATGTGCTCAGGTGACAGTCAATGGGAATAGGTCTCCCAGCTTGTCTTCGTGATCTTGTAATAGAATGAAAATAATTAGCAATACTGAATAATAGTGTCCATTTTGCACATATACTCTGTGAAAATCAATTTTAATAGAATACTCTTGATTGCAACGTGGGGCTGGATTTAATATCTATTAAGTATGTCAGACTCAAGCATGGGTAAGTTAATTTCTAGGACAGTTACAAACATTCAAGGAATCTTGTGGGTAGATGCTTGCTACACAGTTGTGTTTTGTCTGTACTCTGGCAGAAAACAGTGGTGAGCTATTTTTAGGTTGTTTTTTTTAGTTTTTACCCTTTTACATTCTTCTGTTGTGTTCAGGATAAAATGAATTCCAGTTGGCTGTGTTTGATTGAACCACAAGTCAATGGCCATATACATTATTTATTTAAGAAAATTCATTTTACCATCATTGCAAGCAAAATTTATTTTACGTTATAGAAAGTTCTAAGTTCACATCTTGGTAATGCCTATTAGGGTGGCAATACTAGAGTGAAGCTAATATACAGTATAAAAGATATATTCAGTGACAGAAATTCACTAGATGATTATGGCCTGGAAGCATCTTCTCAATAAACTACCTTCCAAAGTGGTACTTGTGGGTTTAAGTTGAGCTGTATGATAGTGTGCAGTGTACTGTGCTGTGAAGTTATGGAGCAAAAGTGAGATATAAATATAGCAAATAAATAAACATACATTAAATAAAGTGAATGTTTTTCTAAATACCTTCTCACCGCATCATAATTCCAAAACTGAATTAGTAACAGAAACTTACACTTTGGAAAATACTTTGTTGTCTATTTTTTTTTTTAATAAAGTTTTATTTGGGCTTTCACACACAAAATACAAGTTAAACATCTTTTTTGAAAATAGCATGGTCCCGGGTTGAACTTCTTTATACAGACACAAAACTCAATTTCATGCTCCTTTTTGTATTCTATTCCATATCTTATACTATTTTACATTTTCTATATAGTTTTTCCCCTCTTTTAATTTTGTCAATTTTATTTTGATTATCTCATCTCAATTCAAATCATTATATTTATACTTTTGTCTGTCCTGTTTCAATTTCATATTATCTTTTCTCATTAAACAAATTTTCTCCTGTAGTTACTAATTGGAGTATGACACCTTTATATCTTTTAATTACATCCATTCAACTCTTGTTTATACTTCAATATATACCTTAAGTTCATGACTTTCAATATAATACATAATACATAACTTCCAATCGAATTCTGCCTGGCACATTCTTATAATACACACTATATTCTTTTAAAAAAAGAAAGATTGTAAATACATGTAATTATAAACCCTCATTCCATTCCAGTTCAGTTCTATCATTAATAATCATTAAAACCATAACATCTTTAACACTTCTTTTCAATTAAATATCATACTTCCTTAAAAACACATATAATCTCCATAATTAATTTTTCCCTTATTTCTCTTCACATGTTTTATAAATCATTAAATATACCTTTTGTTACATTTATTTATTGACAAGCATTCCACTGAATTACGATAGCTATTTTATCAGACATTTTAATCATATATTGTTTCATATTTTCTAAAATTATTTCTGCTTCTAATATAACCATACTATCTTATATACCTTTGCAGAATCCCTTTTTCCATTAAGTTTTCACCCATTATCTCTAAATAGGCCCTGTTTCTCTATATTTTGCTTCTGTCCTTTATAACTTCTTTTCCTTTCTTTCTTCCCTCTCATATTCTCCCTCCCCTTTTTACCCCCTTGTCTCTCTAGTTCTAATTCTCTCTTCTGCATTTCCCTCTTCTATTGCTTTCTGATTTTATACTTATTTTTCACTCTATTTTTGGGGGGAAGTTGTTTTTCCAAATCTTAAACTTTCCATTCTCTTTCCCCTCCTTTCCTTCTTTGTTGTCTATTTTCATCTACAGATGAGATATATGTGAAGTAATGATGTATGTCCATAGTTTGACCTATCTAAAATCAAAAGAAGTTCTCATAGCAGTTTCATTGAAACAAAACAGAAATGCTATACCACAATAATTAAGATAGGTTTTTTTTTAAAAAAAAACTATTACATTTCTTCTGATTTTATAACTATGTCACCACCATGGCTTCTGTATTTCTTGGAGACTTAAAAATAGCTACTTAAAAATGTGATCCTTGGATTGTCCATTCCAGAGGTGGTATTCAGCAGGTTCTGACCAGTTCTGGAGAACTGGTAGCGGAAACATTGAGTAGTTCAGAGAACCGACAAATACCTCCTCTGACTGGAGATTTTACAGTATCCTTCCCCTGCCATGCCCATCAAGCAACACTCACAGAACCGATAATAATAAAAAATTTAAATCCCACCACTGGTCCATTGCAATATGGACCATTTCTCACTCAGTGTTGCTCCTGTCCACTTATTTACAGTATTAGACATGACATCTAAAGTAATATTCAAGGTTAGTCAGAATTAATAGAATTCTAACATAAAAATGCTTCAGTAGTGATTACTTAAGCTTTTCAATGCCATGGTAGCCTACAACATTCTCCAGATCCAGGCCAATTAGGACCTGCATAACCTTGGAAAAGCTGGATAGACAACCAATTTCCATTATTATTTCCTCCAAAGAAAAAATGTTATATAACATCAGACTGAAATTAAAATTAGATCTAATTATTTAACAGTAAGACTATGTGCACACGACTGTGGATGTATGTGAACCTGCAGGATTGTGTTCCTTGACAAGCTGCAATTATAGTCTCAACCCTACCTTTCTCCTCCCCTCACATGAAATATTGCACAGGCAACAACTTTTATACTTTGACCAAAAAATTAAAAACTCTGTTGGTATTGGAAGGACTAAAGATCAACATAGAACAGAGATGGTATTCAGCAGGTTGTGACCAGTTCTGGAGAACCGGTAGTGGAAATTTTGAGTAGTTCACAGAACCGGCAAATACCACCTCTGACTGGCCCCTCCCCCATCTATTCTCTGCCTCCCGAGTCCCAGCTGATTGGCTGGGTCTTCTTTTGTTGCCCTGCACAGGAGAACGGAGCTGGAAAGCAGGTTAGTGGTATGGGGAGGGAATGGGATTTTGTAGTAACCTTCCCCCTGGAGTGGGATGGGAACAGAGATTTTACAGTATCCTTCCCCTGCCACGCCCACCAAGCCACACCCACAGAACCGATACTAAAAAAAATTGAATCCCACCACTGGCATAGAAGATCCCAGAATTTTGTGTTAAATCGAAGGCATAGTGCCAAATGTCCCAGGGAAGCATGTGATCACTTGAAAATATTGTGGAATTCGGAGGCCTCCAAAAGTTGCTACGAAATAAAAACTTTTGATGTGCTAAAACAGAGAAACTATAAAATGCATACTATTACCCCTAATTTTGTTTTTCTGAATACTTAATTAAATATAATTATACTCACATGAATTAATTTATATTTGATTAAATAAACATCCTTGTATATTAATTAAAACATAAATATATGCTCATCTAATTCAGAATTGTGTGCATCACATTCCTTCTGAAAAAAAACAACCTTAGTAATATATAGTCAGGTTTGATCCAGAATAACTTATAACTCCAAAGTTAATACAATATTGCTAAAGATCTCTACTTCAGAATCTAGGCAGTCTCTTTTCCTGGCAAAGTAAACAAAATTTTGAACAAGTTATTTGACATGATAACAAGTAGATTATTGTGATAATAAAGTGATGTTGTTCTTTGGAGCAACATTACTTTATTATCAGAGAAAATGTCCCGCTGTAGACAATTAAAATAGCTACTTTTTTTCAGTGATTCACAATTGCCTGGTCAGCGTGTGAATTTCTTCAGGGTATGTTCTCTAAAAGGAGCACAGAGTGAGATAGGATTCTGATCTGAATCCAATGTATTCCTTAATAAAATACATCCAATTTGATTATTTATTGAAGTAGAAGCTCTGAGCAATGCTTGTTGTTGTCACATTGCTAACACACAACCTGTCACTATTACTTACCTTCTATTATCATTATGACTGACAGACTAGGAGAATGTAAGGTGCTTCAGCACCTTGAAGACCAGCAAATTTAATATGACATGAGATTTCACAGGCTATCATCCACAATGTCAGATGACAAGCAGACATTTTATATCGGAGATTTATTTTTTGTAAGCAGGAAGACTACTAATACTAATAATGAGGTAATAATTAGAACAATGGCAGTATTTTTCCAAATCTGAAAAAGAAAGCCCCTACTCTAAAGCCCAAGAGATGTATGTATAGATACCAATGGGGTGTACTTGATCATACCTCACTGTTTTTATAGGTCAGTTTCAATTTCAGAACCAGGAAGTTAGAGAGGATCGTTTTTAAAAAAATTAATCTAATTGCTTATTTTATTTTTATTCTTCCCTCTCCACTTTCTGCTCTGTGCTGTCGCTTGCAGAGAGCACAAAGTGCTGAAATTACTACACATTTGGCTGGGAAGGGGTGCAGTAGATGAATGCAATGACAAAAAAATAAGCCATCTGTACTTATTGCAGAAATAAATGAATCAATCCTGAAAATTCAGAAATCATATATTAATAATCCAAACAGTATTCTTGCTTTCTCTTTTCCAAAAATGTTTGAAGTTCACCTTCATTATGTTTTTCCCTTGTTCAACGTGATCACTTTATCTAGAATAAAAACATTCTGTTCTTCATTTAATTTCAATAAGGATTTCTGGAACAAGCTTTAAAATTAGGGGAAATGTCCTATATATATTTTTACTTGGAACTAAGTTCCACAAAATTTAATGGAGTTTAACTTTGAGGATAGTATTTGTCCCTGCTTTTTAAAAAAAAAATCACCAGAAAATTATATAGAATAGCTTGCAATATGGTTACAAGTTTATTTTGATTTAGTATGCATGGAATGAAGAACAGAATTGTCTGAAGAACAAATTGTGGCTCATGAGGAAATGTCTTAAACAGATGTAATTATGAGACTCAAAAAATGATTTGTGTTACTGCTCCATAGTGATGGGACAATTGTGTCAACCATTTTTTGTTAGCTGCTTTAAGATAATGGTACCCACATGGCTCATATGCGGGTTTGAATTGATGTACTGACCAGATAACAATTTCTATATGACAGGTAGTATCTTAAATTACATAGAGATAGACTTACCTCTGGGAAGGCAATCCGGTTAGCTTACTCTGTGCCGCATCTGTATTCTGACATAATAGCAAGTAAGCTATTGAGAGAATTATAGGAAAAAGTATATTATTTGGATGGATCTTCATTTTCTTTTAGCAAAACCAAATGATTTTCATTTTTTTTTAAAAAAAAAACCTTTGAGTACCCACTTGGGAGTGGCCTGATTTTTTTTTTTTAGAGTGTATCTTGTGTCTCGAATGTTCTTTGGTACTATGAATCATTGACAAAAAGAAAAACAAACAAAATGGCGGGGGGGGGGGACGGACCAATCAAACTGTGCTCTCAGTAGCAGACATTTCAAGATAGATGGACATATTTAAACAAGCTTTTTGTGTTCATGCCGAAGTCCACAAAGTTTGGTTACTAGAATTGATCTCTTTGTTATGAAGCCCATATATTAGAAATTGAAGGTATAAGAGCATGAATTTAATTGCTGCTTGTTTTGTCTACATGTAGTTGCGATATTTAGGAGTTAAGGAAAGCATTATTGAAGGGAAAGTCAAAATAAACAAGAGCATCAATTTTATCCCAATGGTTTCCCCTCTTTTCTTCCAAGTGCAACATTTAACATATGGGATGTCTCCAGATATAGATACTGGATTTCACTAATATTAACACTATTTTGACAGGTGTAAATTTGACTAGAAAAAAAAACCCCCAACCATATGTAGCAATGAATTCATCTGATATGTATGTACAAGTCAGACAGACCTATGATATGTTGGATCCTACCACGCAGATGACTACATGGTGCTTGCAAATGGGAGACAAAAATATATCCTCTGATTGATTCTGTGCAATGACTAATTAAAGCCATGCTGTACCCAACCTGGGATAATATTGGGACTTCAAAACAAATTATCCTTAATAGACTTGTTTTCCATGAATTCTTGATATTTCTTTAGCCAGCCTATTGAAATGATATTTTGGAGAAATATCAGTTATGGAGAGATTTTTCAGAATCGGAACTTGGATTACCTAATTTGGTCATAAGCAGAAGGCCTCATCACTTTTTTTTTTTTTTGGTTTAGTTTTCCTTAATCAGAAATCTGAGAATAAATTACTATAAGCTACAACTTTATTTTTTAATGAGTGGATGGTAAGATTCCAGTAGGAATTTCCCTGGTTTGGCATTCTACAATATATATTGAGCAATGCTGCAAACAAACAGTCCAATATGCAACTGCATTATAGAAAATAGGTACCCTTGATAATTTTAGGACATATTTGAACTAATGCATGACAAAAATACCCTTACACAGTTGACAGAATAAAACAGAGAAGTATCTTAATATATAACAAGACAACTTTGCCTGTTTTTTAAAAAGTTGCTAATTCCACATCAGTCCATGTGTCCAATAGTTAATGTTGCCAGAATTAATTCCATCACTTCTAGAAGCCTCGGCCAGTTTTCTAGAGAATAAACTGAGAAAATAAATAAGCAAAGAGTTTTCTAAAATAATTATTACTCTACCATATTCTATGGTGTCATAAAGCAGATTGATCCCCTATATTGACTATCACTGTAATAAAGATTTGATTTGACTGAACCTTAGCTTTGCTAAGATTAGACTTAAAACAGGATAAAATATGGAAATAGAACTGAATAGTAGTAACCTCAATGAGTAATGAAGATGACATAAACTCAGCTTGGGCTTCCTTTGGGCTATATGAATTCAGCATTCTTACCATCTGTTCAAATTGAGTTTGCAAGCCAGATCTCACTGTATGGCAAAGCTTTCAAAAATAATATGCTGAACCTACCAATGAATTCACTTAAGGAAAACAAAATGTACACTGCACAGGGCCCTAAAGAAAATGGCAATTCATTTTTCCCTGTTGTCTGTCTCAATAAAATAGTTTCCAGCATCCAAGCAGAGTGAGTTATTGCTTAGCACATATTGGCTGTCATGTTTGCCTACTCAGTCACTGCATCTCTAGGATCTAAATCTTTGATTTCTAAAGCAATTGGAGAGAAGAGAGAAGTAACTGACAATAAGAAATCTTCCTTTAATTTAATATGCCATGTAAACCAGCCACCAGGAATCTCTCCAACCCAAAGCCTGACCATTCTCTAATAAAAATGGCCAAATATTTTCCTTCTCAGTATCTAGCAAGATTACTGAAGCATTATATCTATCCTAGTTATGCTGACAGTGGCATTGGAAACACATTTCATATGATTAAAGTTATTTGTGGCTCTTCCAGAAATAAAACAATCAGGCACATCTCCAGTTCCCAAAAGAGAAGGTGCCACTTTAGTGAGTGTGTGATGCTGTCAGCCAGGAATGTAGAAAAAAAGTTGGAGATATTAAAGACACCAAACATATCACAAATGAATAAAACACATCTCATGTTGCAGGAAGTTACATATTAAAAATGATGGCTAAAAGCTACACTCCCATATGCATTAACATAGAAAGCTGCAAATAAATGTTTGGTCCTACACTCTCAAGCTGTTCAGCTAATTCAATGACCTTCAAGGTAATGTCCCCAAAGAGCAGCCATTCTTCCTAGCCTCAGGCTCTCCACATGTGTTGGATGGCAGCTCCCAGCATTCCTAGCCAAAACTGAATTTGGCTAGCAATTCTGGAGGGCAACCCACTGGAGCTGCTCCAGCATCTGGGTTATTTGGCACATTCTGTCAACACTAAATCCGAAAGGCAAACGAAGGCAAGCTTTGCATCGCCACATGTCTCAAAACTAACCCCATGGTGGAATACTATCTCACTAAACAAACCCTGGAGCGCATGAGCTATGAATGAAAGAAAGCCAAGAGAAACAAACTGATCCAATGATTTCCAACACAAAGACTAAACTTGACAACTCTCTCACGTTAGCACGGCTCTCCAAACTTGGCAACTTTAAGACTTGTGGACTTCAACTCCCAGAATTCCTCAGCTGGCTTAATCTTTTAAAGTTGCCTAACCCCTGGCCTAATCTAAAGACAAGTAGCATATTAAAACCACCAAGTTAGGTGGTGGGAAACTGGAGCAGTTGAGAACAGTAAAATCCGTTTCCAATGCAACATTTTATTGCCCTGTTTGAGAGGACTTCTCTTAAAAATTACTGAAGGGAGAAGTATTAGATGTGCAGTAAATTCCATCAGTCTGGCTAATAATAAGTTGCTTTAGTAAAAGTTGTCATTATTCACCTTGTCTGATTTTAACCTTAAGATCAATAAGCACTATGAACACTTCCCCTCCCCCAAAGCTGAAATGAAATATCTTGAAAAAAAATCATGATGCAACTAAAGCTAGCTTAGCTCGTCCTCTAGTGGAAAACTGTAGCAAAAAATAAAAATGCCCTTGCCTACTAAGACTTACAGTAGAAATTTGCCAGTACTCAATACTGTGGAATTTGCAGGCGTTACATTGAAGGATTATTATAGTCGACTCTGTAAAGGATGCTGAATGCCAGAGGATTCAGTTAAAACGTAGTGGTAATTATCATCAATTATCACTATACTGAATGCAATTTGCCTCCAAATGAATACACACATGGGCTTGACAGATCTCCTTCACAGAAACGTCCACAGGACAGGATGCACAAATGATAAAAGCAGCATCATACCATGTTATTGTAAATTCTGCCCCTTTGTCGTGACTTGGGGCATAATGGTGCAAAGGTGCTTTTGTCATGTTGATCAAAGCATCAGATCATGCACTTACCTTTTTCCTTACCTCAAAATCACAACCTATTCCTTGCCTGCATTGAGTAATGGATGAATCTAGTAAAATGGTATTGACTAGATCGATAATCTGTATTATGATTTTTTTTTAAATGCTTGGAATAGCCTAATGTTAACATGAAAAGAGCCCATTGCATTTAAGACCCATAAAGAAAACACGCAGCATCTTTAGCCACGATGCAGCATCCATGGCCATGATGTATGCAGGAATTTATATCTCACCTAATGGTGTGAATAATTTACAAGAAGTAAAGGCTAAATCATTCCAAATGAGTAAATATAAACTACAAAAAACCAACAGAAAAAAAACCAACTTTTTTTAACAAAAATAAAAAATAGCAATTGATAAACCAGTAATCTGGATTGTATAATGGAAGACTTTCCTGATGTTCTAGAAGTTTGCTAGGGAGAAGGGGTGATTGCAGTGGTGGGATTCAATTTTTTTTTTTACTACCGGTTCTGTGGGCATGGCTTGGTGGGCGTGGCAGGGGAAGGATACTGTAAAATCTTCAGTCAGAGGTCTCCATTTACCAGTTCTCTGAACTCTTCAAAATTTCCGCTACTGGTTCTCCAGAACTGGTCAGAACCTCTGGGTGATTGGTGTCCTTCAGAAGACCACTCCAGAAAGTGCCCTGGACACTTGAAAGACTTTCCTTGATCTTAAGGACTGTTGGAACATAAACGATGTGTCTTTGATGTCAATTTCAATAATCAGCTAATATATATATATATGGGTAAAACATTATTTCTAGTATCCAACAATTGGTGCACATGGTGTTCTTTTATAGTGTTTTCTAAAAAGTTGAAATATTATGTCCTGTTACTGTAACTAGGCCTACAAAATTAAAGTGTTCTGGGTTGCTCCCTTTTTTCCTCCCAAATTTTGTCTATTTCTGTTTTTGGCTTTGATCCTGAAATGAAAATTTTAAAATTCTGCACTGGTTCTTTTTTACCATCTTTATTTTGTAAAATCAGTGCATGAAAATAATTCTCTGAACAAAAAGAACCTTGAGTTAATACTCATATCTATACAGTATATATAGTAATATCTAGTTACTAAAAAAACTTTGATGAGTGGGCGATCATAGAAATTCAAATTATAAGGAAATAAATATAAATAACAAATAAGATTTTATTATTTTTATTTTGCACAGTTTTGTCAGTATAGACCTGCCAATAATAAAGGCAACATTCCTTATGACATTGAAAGAAAGGAATTAGAGAAATTCAAAGAAGGGAAAATGGGAGGGGGAGAAAAATGGGAGAAGTTCAAGCATAAATTACAAGTGCGTCACCCAATCGATTTTGGCAATTTAAGTTTCTCCTAGAGTAAAAGGAGCTTCCTTAGTCTAATCATCATCAATTGTCCTAGAGCAGTGTTTCTCAACCATAGATGCTTAAAGATGGATGGACTTCAACTCCCAGAACAAGTGTTGAAGTCCACCCATCTTCAAGCTTCAAGATTGAGACAAAATGTGCTAGAGTTCTGCAAACTAAATTTGAATAGATAGGGAGTAACAATTTATAATTTGGGGAGACTTTCTTTTGAAAGACTATATAACTAGAGTTCTAAGAATGGTTTCTACAATGCAAAAGACTGGTGAAAACTATAGATCATCTTTAGATTTCTATTCGCACATTTCCGTTCAACTCATATAAAATGTGATTGATATTTAAGTCAACTTCATATAAATTGTACACTCATCTAAATATTAAAGCAAAATTTAGAAGAAACACAAATCTAGGTGAGTTTTTAATACCGTACTGTTTCAAAATCAGAAGGCCTTTGATCCATTTAAGAAGCAAATGTACTTCTCCATGTCAAAGATGTGACAGGTTTGTTTCTCTCTGATAAAACTATCATTTTAGGAAGGAATATTTGATTGGGGGGAGGGGAACAGAACGTTTTAATGAATTTGCATCAAATACTCCTTTTCTCCTAAATGAGACATTTTTTTTCTTACTTATCCAGATTGCAAACTGAATTGATTAGACTCTGCACTGTCAGCTGAGCTTCTAAACCCCCGAAGAGAAGATTAACCCTTGAAGATTAGGCTGAGGTGGATTTCAGACAGCTATTGTCTGGAAATATGGCTCTGTTTTGCTCCTGAAAGCAAAATCTTGAGGAGAATTAAAAAGTGTTTCGCTGGAGTCATAAGGGTAGCAAAAGACAAAATAAATTCCTCAGTTTATTCAGGTTAAGAGGCAGTTGTCAGATAACGCTGTGCCTGAAACAAGCTCCAGTGCTTTGTCTCCTTGGCATTTTCTCTGTAGATACAAGCTTTGGCCTGAGAAAACAAATGTTGCTTCCTGAGAGAAAAATAGGCTTAATGTTCAGAGATGGAGCATGACTCTTCACATAACAGTAATCAGGCAATGATGGGGAACTCTTTTTAAAATTTGGGCATCACTGTAGAAAAAATGTGGCACCTTTCACACAATTCCTTTAGCTTCCCCTCTGTGCCTAAGAATAGCCATTACGTGTATTATCCATTCTTTATCATTCACAAATTAATGGTCATGTTGCCTGTGAGATATATAGAGTAATTGACCAGCTATGCCTTGACAAAGGAGAAGAATTCATTGTCTTCCAAAACCAACTTTATTTGTTTTGTAGAGCTAGGGGGCTTTTTTAGAGTGCATTAATGTAAGCAAGAATTTCAAGTTACAGGGCTGATGCTGCAGCACCATCTGAAGTACTGAAGCCATTTTAAGATGATACTGAAAAACTGAAAGATATCCCACAACTTCCGGCTTGCAGCAGATGTGACAAGGAAAGTCCCAGTTCTGGATCCCTTCAATCGTAGAAGTTTACTGGGTAATTTTGAGTCAATCATTCTCTTTCTATCCAACTGATCTTGTAGGCTTTTGTCTCTGGGTGCTCTAGAGAAAACACAATATATGTATCTAGCACATATTTGCAACAGAAACTAATATGGGAAACAGTTTGAATCCATGTGAAAGGTCTGTGATACATCTGGAAATTATTAGCCTGGGGAAGAAAAGGTTAAAATGGTAGATGATAGCAGTCTATCAAAAAATTGTGTGAATTAGATGCTGCTCTAACTAGAATTAGCACATGGAAAATATTAGAGTATGGAAAACAACTAAAATTCACTTTAATGAAGTGATTTATATCATGAAGGCAATTTGATTTTATTTTGCTACAGAATTTATCTGACTTAACCAAACAAACTATGGCCTGAAATCATTTCAAGCCAGTTCAGTAGAAGAAGGCTTGTCTCTCTTCCCCATTCCTGGCTGAAGTATTTCCAGGATAGATAATTTTAGCACAAACTGGGAAATCTACACTGTACTCTGAATACGCTCCTAAGGGGTGCTGAGAATTATCTACATTGGTCATAAATTGCTCATAGGCACAGCACTGGAGAGAAAGGACAATAGGTACCATGACACAAAAGCAGAAGTAATAGTCAAAAAGTCAGTGATTCAGATCATCATGTTCCAGTCATAAGAACAGCAAAGTATAGAAAAATCTCTGAGAGCATGAGAACAGAGCAGAGCTTCCCACTTGAGGCATAAGAAGTGACTAGAAAAACTCAGAAGCAACTCAATGTTAACCTTAAATTAGTGGTATCACTTTGAAGCACAGGGTTTCAATCCTGCAAACTCTTTGTCTTGATTAATTACTAAAGCAGGTATCTTACACTTGCAAATACCTAAAACCCATGGAGAAAACAGGTGGCAACTGATATTAACTCACCATCTTCAGTATGAATTTTGCTCTAGACCAGGGCTGTCAAACTCACAGCCCGCAAGCCGGATGCTTCCTGTGCTGGCCATGCCCACACCCAGCTTAGCGAAGGGGGAAAAAGTCACGCTACGTCACGTGAAGCTGCCATGACACCCCTGCTCTAGACCAAAGGTTGCTCTACTCCATTTCCTCTAAAGATTTAAAAAAGAGACGTGACAGTTATCCACATGCAACCTGACAAGGTGGAATTGGTGAGCAGTGTGTCAAAATGATGTGGTTCACACTGCTTAGCTCCTATGGATCATTCTTTGAAGAATGTTGTGCAGCAGTGATCCCCAACCATTTTGGCACCAGTGCCTGATTTCCAGAAAAGACATTTTTTCCATTGACTGGGGGTAGGTGGGTTAAAGGGATGGTTTTAAAAGTTAATATTCTAACCAGTGTTAAACCTATCCAAGCTTAATACATTGCTTTCATGGAGTTACTTAAATCTGTAACTAAGCCAATTAGATGTGATATGTAGACCTAATTCATAATTATAAACATTTACCTTTATGAAAACTTTGACTTATGTTAGATTGTGCCTTCAAATGAGCTTCTAGCCTATTGAAAACCTGAAATTGGGACTCCCTTCCTTATTCAGATTACATTTCACTCACACTATTAATCTATGAAATAGATGATCGTATCTGTTATCAAGTAATAAAAACAAATTTCTTTTGCTCAGAGAAAATGTTTACTTTTACATATTTCCATGTATTTGCTTTGGGAGATACTATTGTTTGGGAAGATTTCTAACAGAAAATATGACAACTGTGGTAGAATAGGTTTCTTGCTGGTACAGAGGAAAAGAATGGCCTTTAAAAAGACAACCTTCCATCAAAGGTCAGGGAAAGGATAAAAGGAAAGTAGTTTACAGTTATATCACAGCTGTACCAGGTTGGATAACCGATAGCTTTATACAATGAAAAGAATGCATGGAACAAAACTCTGAAGATAGGAGTGCACCTTCTATAAAAACAGTATTTTTGAGGCTGGTACTTGCATGAAAGAAAAACAGAGATAAGTTTTATTTGGGACGTAAGTATTCTCTCTTTCTTTATAGGGAGAGGATAAGTCAGATAAATATCTGAACAGCACAAGTCAGAGAGGAAGGAAGCAAAAAAAAAAAAAGGTTTATCCTTATTACCCGGTTGTATCATCAGAATAGCTAAGCAACAATTTTTTTGAAGGGAAAAAGCAGACTCTGTTGCCTCCACTCACTGCTGGAATAAGCTTAGGGTGAATTTTTCAGCTCTACCTCTGAAGTATGCTGTTCAAGTTATTAGCTCAAAGTTCCCATTTATTACCAATAGCACACTTCATTTTATTGCAATTCAATCATATCAGCTCATTAGCTGCTTTGCAGAGGGAGTGGCTTCTTTTCAACTAATTGATGTTTTTTTTTTTTATCAAGAGTACTCTATCAGGGCAATGGCTCTAATTCTTGCCTTGCAAATAGAGGTTTCCTGGTTTGAAGCCTGATAGATTTATTTTTAAATGCTATTTTTCTTTTCCAGGCTTTTTAGTTCCCCATGTGCTTTTTGTTAAAAAAGAAATTGACTACTGCATCATTTTACCAGTTACCTTAGGTAGAAGTTTAATCATATTTCTGAGGTAGCTCAAATAATCTAACACAGTGGTCCCCAACCTTTTTGTACCAGGGACCGGTTTCAAGCAGAAACATTTTTCAAGGACCGGGGGAGAATCCGACTTTGGTAGTTTGCTTGCAGACGTTTCATTACCTGACTAGGTAACATCTGATGTTGTTACCTAGTCGGGTAATAAACGTCTGCCAGCAAACCACCAAGTTCAGGGAGCGCCTTGGTCCTGCCTCCCTCAGCCCCATCCCTCAGGTGTCTCCCTCCCTCCCTCCCTCAGGTGTCTGCCTCGTTCCTCTCTCAGTCACTCTATCGCTCCTACAGCAGCCCAGGAAGAAACTGCTTCAAAGAAGCCGGGGTGGGGGTGGGGTGGCTTTTCTGTCGCCACAGCTTCCCGGCGCCCGTTTCACCCCACCCCGCCCGCCCGCCCTCGCGGTTCAATCCACAGTGCTCCGTTCTACCTGCCTGCCTGCCTGCCTTCTTCGTTTCGGACAGCTTGCTGATAAAAAGAGGCGAATAGTTATTATTCTCAGCCGAGCTGCTCCCAAACAGGCAGGCAGGCAGGCAGGCAGAACGGAGCACTGTGGATTGAACCGCAGTGGGCGGGCGGGTGGGGTGGGTGAAGCGGGCGCCGGGAAGCTGCGGCGACAGGAAAGCCCCCGGCTTCTTTGAAGCAGTTTCTTCCTGGGCTGGTGGAGGAGCGAAAACGACTGAGAGAGCTGAGCCAGAGAGCAGGACAGGCTTCGGTTGCTTCCTCCCTCCCCTTCTTTCATTTGTGTCCTTGATCCCGATCCCAGCAGCATTCACCGAAGGCGAAGAAAGCCGCCATTTTTTTAAATTTTTTTTCTTTGCGGCCCGGTAAAGAGTGCTCCACGGCCCGGTACCGGTCCGCGGCCCGGTGGTTGGGGACCCCTGATCTAACATACAAAACCACTTGAAAACTACATGTATAAACATTAGCATTGGTCACCTCCAGTGGTGGGATTCAAAATTTTTTACTACCAGTTCTGTGGGCGTGGCTTGGTGGGCGTGACAGGGAAAGGATACTGTAAAATCTCCAGTCAGAGGTGGTATTTACCAGTTCTCTGAACTATTCAAAATTTCCACTACCAGTTCTCCAGAACTAGTCATAACCTGCTGAATACCACCTCTGGTCACCTGCCTGTTCATAATTCACTTGATTTGTGTAGCCACTTGTATGATATCTGTTGCCCTCATCTGGCTGAATCACAAAACAATTGTCTTCGTAACCTAACATTATTCATATTTAAAAACTAAGATTCTAACAAATAATTTCAAACTTTTTGGTATTTTTTGGAGATGAATTGTGTGACATTTAGTATTACCCTGTTTCTCCAACAATACGGCCTCCCCCAATAGCATGTTTTATAGGCATGAAATGAAATTAAGCCCCTCCCCCCAAATTAAGGTCTATATTAAAACATGCGAAATGGGGGGGAATGGTGGGGGGGGCTTGCCGTTAGGAAGTACTTTTGTTGCACACCCGGATATGGTGCTGCCTGCGTTGACCCCGATACGAAGTGCCCCACCAACACCGAGGTCAACATCCAAGCCGTTGCCACCCGCCCACCCAAAGATGCAAGGGGGGGGGAATTAAGTCACCCCCGAAAAGACAGCCTAGCCATTTTTTCGGGGCTCAAAAAAAAATAAAACCTAGCCTTATTATATGAGAAACACGGTACTATGTCAACTGTTGCCTTGGAATTCATGGTATTGACAACACATGCTACACAGAATCATTACTTAATGATCATTACTTAAATGTTACGCTATCATTTCTTAAAATTACTTTTATAACCCACCTTGAATTTTTAACCACTGGAGTAGGTAGACTTTAACCTTCAATTCATTTTAAGAAATAGGAAGTGTCATTAAAATAGGGTGAGTCATACATTCCCCCTATTTAAACTGGTTTAATGTATATTTCAAGCTCTATTTAACTTTTGGTATTATGAATAATGGCATTTATAAAAAAAATTACATTGCTTTTCATTGGCATCTTTCCATGTCCATTCCAAAATGCTTTAGATTTTCCTCAATACACTTGTAGCTTCAGGAGGTTTTCAAATTAACACAGACTCGTGAATGAAGGAAATGAGAAAATGAGAAGGAGTCCTGCCCACCAATGTCATGTGACAAATTCCTAGTAGTGACTCTTAAAACATCTAACAAACTGATCACAAATGAACTGGCCTGAATAAATATTTCCACAATCCTAATCTCTCCAATATGATGCCATTTTTATAATGGCACAAAGGGTGAAACTAGATTAGATATTAATAATTGCATTAAGGATATTTAGGAAGGTAAGTTACAGTAAATTGATTTGTAGCTAGAATAGATCCAGGACTAGAAATGGAACATTTTCCTTGATTGGACAAAGCAATAATCAACCACTCCAAACAGGCTGGTTGTCATTCTAAAAAAACAGATTAGCACTTAAACAGCCTTACAATCCAGAAAAGGGCACAGCTTTCCCAAAGTTGTACAAAGGCTTTCTTGGCCACAACTGTCACTGATTCTTTGAATAGGAGTCGTAATTCTAGGAGAATCCCCAAGTTGAACACTGGGCTTGTCTGGGGTAATGCCTCTCCATTCAGAACTAAAGACAATGTGTCCCAAGGCTTTGCTTACTTATCAATGTCAATCTGTTTTCAGGCACTGTGAAATGGCAATCAGATATATGATAATATGTGGTGCATGTAATGTTCCGATAGCAATTCTAATCCCTCAAGTACTGAGCGAGTCCAACTGATGATTTGAAATGATAATGTCAACTCCTGAATAACTACAGGTAGTCCTTGACTTACAACAGTTTGTTTAGTGACTGTTTAAAGGCACAATGGCACTGAAAAATGAGTTTGAATAGAATACAAGGGGAACTTAACAAATTTGCAGATGATACTAAGCTGGCAGGAATAGCTAACACCCAAGAAGATAGGCTCAAGATCCAGATGGATTTTGACAGAAAGAACACTGGGCCATATCTAATAAAATGAAATTCAATATAGAGAAAAGTAAAGTCCTACACTTAGGCAAGAAAAACCAAAAGTATACATACAGACTGGGTGAAACCAAGTTCAATAGCAATAACTGTGAGAGGGATCTTGGAGTCTTAGTGGACAACCAGCTAAATATGAGCCAGCAATGTGCAGCAGCAGCCAAAAAAGCTAATGCAATCCTAAGTTGCATTAACATGAGGGATACAATTGAGATCAAGTGAGGTATTAATACCACTCTATAAAGCCTTAGTAAGACCACACCTAGAGTATTGCATCCAGTTTTGGTCCCCACACTATGAAAAAGATGTTGAGACTCTAGAAAAAGTATAGAGAAGAGCAACCAGGATGATTAGGGGACAGGAAACTAAAACATATGAAGAACGGTTACAGGAACTGGGCATGGCTAGTCTAGTGAAGAGAAGGATCAGGGGAGACATGATAGAAGTCTTCCAATATCTGAGGGGCTGCCACAGAGAGGAAGGGATCAAGCTATATTCTAAAGCAGGGGTCTTCAACCTTTTGGACCCCAGGGACCACAAAACTCATAATTTTAAATCCCGTGGACTAGAGACCCTGGGAAAATCCTCAAAAAGGTTTTCAGGAAAATTCCCCACCCCGTTTTCCTACCGATCAATCATTCTCTTTTTGGGATCACAGAATACCATTTCCAGCTCCATTCTCGGGGGTGGGTGGGAGGGAGAGACTTTTGGCTTCATGCAAAGAAAGCAGCAGAAGCCACAGAAGTCTTTTTTTCTCTCCCCCAAACTCCACCAGAAATGAGTCTCTGCCGGCACAGCCTCTTGGAGTAGGATGCCTTGTAGGGTCCCAAAGACTCATTTCTGGCGGAGTTTGGGGGAGAGAAAGAAAGACTTTTGCTGCTTTCCTTGCATGGAGCCAAAAGCAGAAGAAGAAGTGGACAGAAGCAGCACGATGGCCAGGTGAGGTGCATGGGGTGAGTAGGGCAAGTTCCCCCTCCCCCCTTTCCCCCCTCCCCTCACTACCTCATGTTGTTCGCAATACGAGCGACACAAGCCTTGTGTTCCCGTGGGCCATGTGGGTGGCACAGCTTTGTGTTCCCATATAGCCTGGATTAATTGTTTTGGGGGTGCTTTGGGGGTGACATTTCTCTGGGGACCAGCAAAATTTTCTTGCGGACCACCAGTGGTCCACAGCCCACTGGTTGGCAACCACTGTTCTAAAGCACCCGAAGGCCAGACAAGGAACAATGGATGGAAACTGAACAAGGAGAGATTTAACCTGGAAATAAGGAGAAACTTTCTGACAGTGAGAACAAACAACCAATGGAACAGCTTGCCCTCAGAAGTTGTGGGAGCGCCATCACTTGAGACCTTCAAGAAGAGATTGGACTGCCATTTGTCAGAAATGGTGTAGAGTCTCCCGCTTGGGTGGGGGGTTGGACTAAATGACCTACAAGGTCCCTTCCAACTCTGATTATCTGTTAAGAGTAGTCATGTGATCAAAATTCAGATGCTTGCCAACTAATTCATATTTATGATGATTGCAGTGCCCCAGGAGTCATGTGATCACCTTTCATGACTTTCTGACAAGCCAAGTCAACGGGAAAGCCAGCTTCACTTAACAGCCATGCTACTAACTTAACAACTACAGTAATTTACTTAATTGAGGCGAGAAAGGCCGTAAAATGGAGCAAAACTCACTTAACAACTGTCTCACTTAGCAACAGAAATTTTAGGCTCAGTTGTGGTCATAAGTCAAATATATAGACAACTATATATTCATTGCATCTTGAAATAAAAGATGCATTTGGTCTTCAGGAGAGAATGCAAATATTTCCAGTCAGACAAAGCACATTCTTGGCAGGTAGAACAATTTCCTGACTCACCGGGAACTTTTAAACAATACTGAATGCCAGTCTTTTATTAAAAGCTGCAAACCTGAATACATTTTAAAGCCAATGGTAAATAAAACAATACGAGATTGTGCTCCATTGTTGGTTGGTATTCAGAAATATTAAAAATATGACCAACACTAAACTCATATAGGAGCTGATTAAAACTTCTTAGCTATTCTGGGCTAAGCTATTTAAAATAAAATTGCTTTCCTTGGAAAAAAATTAACTACATCAAAACCAATAAGGATACATTCTATTTAATTCTGACTGGGTAGTAGCCTCTGCCTAGACAAAGTGCAATTAACTTGTCTCAATCTCTGGCTAATTTAGAGTCTGCCTCTAGCCCTCTTCCTTTGATATTTGTTAAAGTATGTTATTGCCTTTTCAGAGGAAACCAAAAGGAAAAAAAATGAAAGAGAAGAACACCAGGCACAGTTGTCTTTATGCATTGCATCAGAGTAGCCATCTGTGTTCAGACCAAAACAGATGAGAATGCAAAACATATCAAATAATACATCTGATTATTATTTCCACAAAATAATCACCCAAACCAACTTGTACATATCTCCCGTCTGGAGTGGCAAAAGAGGCTTAAATTAGTTTGCTGCTATGTCCCTTGGGCAGCACAATCTTTGCTTGAAAGGCCCTGGCTGTGGGACTTGCTTTCCAGATGAAGTAGCCATGGCTTAAGGCAAATGCTTCTGGTGTGGAAATGCCATGGAGAGGGAGGGGAGGGGGGAAGGAAGAGAGAAAGAGGGAGGGAGGGAGATTGGACCAGTGTGAGATACCAGCAGTGCGCAGCAGCTACCCAAAAAGCCAACACAGTTCTAGGCTGCATAAACAGAGGGATAGAACCAAGACCACGTGAAGTGTTAATACCACTTTATAATGCCTTGGTAGGGTCACACTTGGAATACTGCATTCAGTTTTGGTCGCCACGATGTAAAAAAGATGTTGAGACTCTAGAAAGAGTGCAGAGAAGAGTAACAAAGATGATTAGGGGACTGGAGGCTAAAACATATGAAGAACGGTTGTAGGAATATGGATATGCCTAGTCTAATGAAAAGAAGGACTAGGGGAGACATGATAGCAGTGTTCCAATATCTCAGGGGCTGCCACAGAGAAGAAGCTGTCAAGCTATTCTCCAAAGCACCTGAGGACAGGACAAGAAGCAATGGATGGAACCTAATCAAGGAGAGAAGCAACTTAGAACTAAGGAGACATTTCCTGACAGTTAGAACAATTAATCAGAAGTTGTGAAGGCTTCCAGAAGTTGTGAAGGCTCCAACACTGGAAGTTTTTAAAAAAGATGTTGGATAACCATTTGTCTGAAGTGATGTGGGGTTTCCTGCCTAAGCAGGAACTGGACTAGAAGACCTCCAAGGTCCCTTCCAACTCTGTTACTCTATTCTGTTCAGCTCCTTTGACAGGTGAACCTAATCTGGCTCTACAGGCTTTAGACAGGAAGGAGGGAGAGAAAGAGTGAGGAAGAAGGAAGGGAGGGAGGAGGAGGAGGCAGGGAGAGAGAGGGAAAACGCTCCATCTCAGAGCTAGCTCTTTTGACAGGTGAACCTAATCTGGCTCGCCAGACGGCCCCATTCTTTAGACGGGGAGGAGCCGGTTCCTGAGCTCAGGTGCGATTCTCCTGCATCGACGCTCCTCCTCCTCCTCTGCCTCTTGCTGCCGGCTTTCCCTCGGCAGTTCGGGATAGAGGAAGTTGGCCAGACTCCTTTCCTTTTGAGCCAAGGCATGGGCTGCTTGGGAGGAGTGGAGCCGGCTTGGGAAGGAGTACGACAAAAAGAGGGAAAATATGGACATGGTAACTCTTCCGGCCAGAGGTTGGGTTTGTGGGGCTGGGGACAAAACACGGCTTCTCTTCACTCTTAACGCGGCTTGCAGCTGGTGAAGGATCGGTGCCACGCGTAATAGGAAAGCGGGCTTGGGGTATTTTTGGGGGGTGGGTGGGGGAAGCAGGAGTAGACCGGACCCGGACTGCTTTAGAGGAGGAGAAAGGTAGCTATACTTTGGATTGGTTTCTAGAGTAAAGCATTAATGTCTAGAGAACAAGGTACAGCGTCTGGACGGGGGCCACAGCTGTGCTTTGGATTTTCTGGAACCCTTGCTTGCCTTTGGTGCTGGAGTTTGTTCAGCGGGTTCACGTTTTTGAAGTGAACTTTATCCATCTGCACACGTGGCTTCTCTATAAACATTCCTAATACAACAGAAGCGGGTGGGGGAAAAACGCTTCCCATTTCTTCTAGCTGGCTTCTCTTTACAATCTACTTAAACCTGCAATCTTTTACCTAAGGCTACCGCTGGCTGAAAAAAAAAAATGGCTAAAACCGGAATTTAGCAAAGAGTTACAGCTGACTGTCTCTTTCTTTTACTGCTACCTTTCCTAATGTTAGGTTTTTGTGGCCAGTTCCGTTTTAATTCTGCCTAATAGTCACGGGACAAGATAGTGCCATTTTTAAAAATTATTATTATGTTGTAGCTTTAAAACTTGGACACAAAGTAAGATCCATTGAAGAATGGAACTGGTTCTGAGAGCCCAGATTGTACGGTAGTAATCTTGAGACTCCCTCAGATGGTCTGCACTTGAAATTGTTCCATTTATTTTTTAATTGTGAAGCTACCTGAAAAATGGCTTCTTTTCCTTTAATATTTTTCTGATATTTTGAGTACCTGTTAATGGATTAGCGGGGAAAACCTGCATGAGTAGATACTTCCTGGGTGCAGTGTGTGTCAGTCTAGTTGTAATCCCTGATGCATGTGGCAACATGTGCCTCCTAAGATCAGAGTATTTACTACCCAGAAATAAATGACTCTCCCAACATGTTCCCCTTTTGATTTACAATTTTATTATTATTTAGTGTATGGCAAATACATGGACTTGTAGTAGTTCAAATGTTAATGTCTCAATTTACAAAATTAATTCTAGATTTTTAAACTGCAATTACATACCCTTACAAACTTTGGTGCGTGATGGGTATTGTTCTGTTCTTGTACTCTTGATCATTACTCTCCCCCAAAATCACTTAGAAAATTCCTTGGAGAAAAAGATCTGATTTTCTGCACTGAAGAGCTGCTACGGAGAAGATAGGAACAATCTATTCTCCAAAGCACCTAAGGGCAGGACAAGAAATAACAGTTGGAAACTTACCAAAGAAAGACCCAACTAAGGAGAAATTTTCTGACAGTGAGAACAAATAATCAGCAAAACAAAAAAGCTTTTATTCCAGAGGTTGTAGGTGCTCCATTCACTGGAGGTTTTTAAGAAGAGATTGGATTGTCATTTGTCCAGAATGGTTTAGGGCAATGATGGCTAACATTAAGTGCCCAAAATGTGCATGCCCTGGGCCCCCACACATGCAAGGGTGACCCCTGCACCCCTGTGCATGCACAGGCAATCCTGTGCATGTATCCTGCTCATGTGCACATGGACCCTGTGTATGCGCCCCATGCATGCATGCACAACTACTGCATGCCCCGCCCCCATGCATGCATGGCAGGGACCCGAAGTGCAGCTGGCCGGCGGGAGGTGCACATGCATGTGCGACAGAGCTGAGCTGGGGCGATGGCTCATGTGCCCAGAGAGAGGGCTCTGCGTGCCACCTCTGGCATACATGCCATAGGTTCACCATCATGGGTATAGGGCCTCTTGCTTGAGCAAGGAGTTGGGCTAGAAGACCTTCCAACGTGGTTACTATTACATCATAATTCCCAGTCATCCTACCCTAATGTTCATAGACTTATTGTAAGCTTAATTAAAAGTTGGAGAGAAAAATAGTTTGTATTGCTTGGATTTTAATAATAAAAAATTGCTTTTTATTGCTTTTTTAGGCAATAAAAAACTTCTAGTCTTGTTAGAGAGTAAACAACTTCAACTATTGAATTTATTGTCACTGTAGAACAGAAGTGTCAAACTCACGTAGTCCCGGCGGTGTCACGTGATGTATCAGGACTTTTTTCCTCTCTGCTAAATTGGGCGTGGGCATGGCCAGCCCATGACGCATCCGGCCCGTGGGCTGGGAATTCAACAGCCCTGTTGTAGAACATAAGTAAAACATGTATCTCTAGATTTCAGTATTATATTTG